>NW_021776448.1:0-515 GCF_005508785.2 Acyrthosiphon pisum | reverse complement strand
TAATATAGTTGGTGATTCTTTTATCAAACAACACTCATTATTTCAAAAAGTGTAACATTTTTTGAAAATATTTTTTAACATAGTTGCAAGTCGCTTATAAAACAACGTTTTTCTTAAAAAATTATATTTTTAAATATTTTTTATCCTTATAATTTTTTAAGTTTTTTACTTTTTTGAATGACAACATAGGGTTTTAATTTTATATTCCAAAGCAGAATATTTTTTTTAGTATTTTGATACATGAAAATCGAATTTCGGGTGAGTAGTTTATGAGTTATAAATATTCAAAGTTTAGATAAGTGGAGTGGTGTGGTACGTAGAACGACGGCCAAAGATGATTCGAGTTCGACTGTAAGTTGTTCATCAATAATAATGATTTTTTATAAATAGAATAATAATTTTATTAAAAATAGTATATTCCATGTGATTTTTGTATCATACAACACTCATTTTTTCAAAAAAAATTACACTTTTTGAAATAATGAGTGTTGTTTGATAAAAAAATCACCCGGTAT
>NW_021776447.1:0-1038 GCF_005508785.2 Acyrthosiphon pisum | reverse complement strand
TTTCAAAATATTTTGATTTGTTTTGAACAATTTAGGGACATTTCAGTTTCCAATATATTAGTTGTTTTTTCTATGAATGTCAATAAAACTTTATTTGTTAGTTCAAATTTTAATAAAATTTATAAAATTTAAAATTGAATAATTATTTTGTAGTTAAAAATTTATAAAATGCTCAACATTTATATTTAAGAATTGAAAATTTAAAACAAGATTCCACGTAAGTAATTTATTCTGTTACCAAAAAATCTAAAAAATACATTTACACAGTTTATTTTTATAGTAATTTTAAGTACAAATTTGGACGAAATTACATATTAAAAACCTAGGATAACTATTTTAGTTATTTTGTTGTGATTGTATAATATTATTCGTGGGTACTTGAAACTTCTAAAGTATACTATTATATATCTATGATTTTACCACGGTTTTTTGTTGATGTATAACGCGTTATAACTTATAAGTACCTAATAGATATTGTGATATGATTAATTCGGAATTTACTATTGATACCTATTATAGGTCAATTTTTTTTAATACCATAGATAAGAATATATATGTCTAATACATAGACTGATATACCGTCTCCGCTTAGAATCGTTTTTCTTATACAGTGATATTATATCATTGAATTCAAATTTAATACTGTCCATTATACAGTGACCCACTTCTAACTTACTGTACAGCAGAGCGACATCCACTTACCCACCTTTTTTAAATTTTATATCCCTATTATACCAGTCAATTGAATTAACAATTGTAATTTGTTAATAAGCAATTTTTATTAACAACATAAAATATACAATAACAATATAAAAATATATGATTTTATGATAACAATATATGACATGGAAGTATGGAACAAAATTAATGATTTCAATAGCAAAATATTTAACACATAGGTATTTTAAATAATTTCAACACGTCAGGGTAATTACCTTGATAAATAACACAAGTTATCACAAATAAAAAATAATGCAAATGATACACATAGATTGAACACAGGATATTTAATATAATAATTACGAGAAACGAAGATTT
>NW_021776446.1:0-757 GCF_005508785.2 Acyrthosiphon pisum | reverse complement strand
TTTTGTGAGACAATTGTTTCACAGCTAAAAGGGGGTGGTGGGTGGGTACTGGGTAGGTACTTATAGTGGATAGTCAGTTCTGAAAAATATTGAGTGACACAACGTATCAAATAAATAAATAAAATAAGCTATTTATAAGTTTTTAATTGAAAGGGTGCTCGCCAGCTTATGGTAATCGGTAAAAAAGACCAAGGAAAAAAGAACAATTTAAAAAAATATATTAATTGATTATCATAAAAAAAAAGTTATTGATATCAAATTATTATCATTTAACAAAATTAAATATTAATGATATTGTGTCGTGCGTGCTACAGCAGTTAAGACATTTTCAAATCATAATATAAATATTAAAAAATAAGGTATGATTAAATATTTGAGTAAATAAATAATTGATTTTGTTTGTATGATTTTTTGGCATAAATCTGGTTTAGCAACCTATCGATTTTTCAAATTTTTTTTTTCCAACATGTGTATTTTAGGGTTCTTTATAAGAATGTAAAAAAAAAAAAGCCCGGAGAAACTTCGTTTTGACGTTATTGATAAGAAACTTCAATAACTATATATTTTCGTTACGCATATTTTTTAAAAAAAAAATACTTAGAAATTAGAACTGAATATTATTAATTTTTTTTTCATAATGTGTGGTTTTAACGGTGATTTCGAAATTGTTTGAATTTTTTTGCGGAAACTATTACTTTGGAAGTTTAAGCCATCCAAAGTTTGCTATTTTACGTTTATACGCATGTGAAGAAACAAT
>NW_021776445.1:0-779 GCF_005508785.2 Acyrthosiphon pisum | reverse complement strand
AAATGACTATAAAAATAAACTGTGTAAATGTATTTTTTAGATTTTTTGGTAACAGAATTAATAACTTACGTGGAATCTTGTTTTAAATTTTCAATTCTTAGATACAAAAATTGAACATTTTATAAATTTTTAACTACAAAATAATTTTTCAAATTAAAATTTGATAAATTTTGTGAAAATTTGATCTTTAAATGCTTATAAAAAAAAATTGTGCCTATGTATTTTAAATATTTTTCAACTGATATTGTAACAATATATCAGGAGCTTTGTATTAAATTTATACACTTTTTGGCCCAACAGATAAAACTTTATTGATATTTATAGAAAAAAAAAACTAAAAAAATTGAAAACTTACAATGTCCGTAAACAGCTCAAAAAGAGTCATAATATTTTCAAAATTGTATGGTGTATAGGAAATGCTAATATAAACATTCAGTAAAATTTTCATGTATCTGCAGTTATTCGTTTTTGAATTACAACAAAATAAGGAAATCGCTACATGAGAAATCGAGTGAATATCCAATGTTGTAAAAATTTGAATTTCAAACGATCATAAAAATTTAATTTGACTTTCTTATAGATATTTTTTGTTTGATAAAGGTAGATAATCTTATAAGGAATCTTGTATTACATTTTCATATCTTAGATTTAAAAAGAAAAATTTTTATGAATTTCTAACTCGAAATAATTTGGAAATTTTCGTGATTTTTCCATATTTTGTCATTTTTTGAACTTTAAATGCATATATAAAAAAAAACTGTGACTAACGATTTTTAATA
>NW_021776444.1:0-2366 GCF_005508785.2 Acyrthosiphon pisum | reverse complement strand
AGTTTATTATTAAAAACACTATATACATGTATCGAGTAAATATATAGTATTTATAAATACAAAAGAAACAAAATACTTGAGAAAAACGTTCGTCTACAAATACAAGATAGGTATAATATTGTATCCTATATATATTTAGATATTGTTTATATTACCGTGTATAAAATATAAAAAATATTTATAACATTACCTATATTATTAATTTATATTATTTTGCAGACATGAGCGTCTATTTTTAACCCAATTTTTTAATAATTCATAATATATCCCTGTATCTGGTATAGTCGCTGCGTCCGTTAAATTTGTAATTTAACTATACCTACTCTCGAAAACCTTATGCAATCGAAATCACGAAATTTGTCCATGTATAATGGCATACAGTCGTGTGCTTTCACATTACAAATGATAATTATTTATAACACGAAACAAAAACTCGTGGTCAGCAGTCTGTACTTTGTCAGACAATATGAACTTTAATGACTATAATATTACCACCCGAAGACTACTTTTTACGATTTAAAAACCGGATAAAAACCCTTAATGTTTTGGTGGTTTGTATGATGTATTAAATATTTTATTAGTAGGTAATACTATAACACTGGTAAAACTATAAAAACCCAACTTCATTAGTATTCCTATTACTGCAGGGATCGGCAATTAGTATTTAAGGGGCCCGGAAGATTTGATAAAGTCATTTCGAGGTCTATAAACCTTTTTTTTTGTTTTGTTTAGTTAGTTATTCTGGGTCTATTGGGACTATTATACAGTAATTATCAATCTGTAAACTCTATAGTATTAATAAGTAGACACCATTCGAATTTCAACAGTAAAGTTCTGATAAAGATTTAACATGTATCGTATAGTCGTAGTTGTTACGATAAATCGATAGTACCTACAACTTACTAGACGAGTAATTAAATTTTAATTTTAATGTGATTCCAAAATATAAACTAATATATTTTATAAATACAAGTTATTAAATGTTCATAAAATATGGTAATGTTTGAAACGATTGAAACGACGCAGAAAATTCAAAATACCCACGCGATATTCCACGGAAGTCCCCGCGGAATTACTCCGCAGTATTATAAAGGATCGATAAAAAACTCGTCGAGAAACCCACCCTTATATGATCGTTCGATCGATTATATGAGCGCATTTGATAAGGTGGGGTGGAATCCCATCGTTTGCATGACGTGGGTACATGATAGTATACAACCCTTACAGCTAGTAGTCAGCCGCAAACCATTTTCGTCCAAAATTGATATTAAAATAGATAATATCGTTTTCCCGTCCTCCAAGTCTCCCCGACTAATACACATTGTATTACATCGTGTTTCCCTCATAAACTATTATTTTTCCAATGTTTATAAAATATGTTAAATTGTTTAGATATTTTTTAGATTACTATTTAATGGACAACGGTAAGCGTTAGTCACTTATCCCACTCATCAATCATTTCAGTTGTCTTTGCATATTATCTATTTCTTTACGTTTTTATAGGGAAATAACTTCCCAAATCTCATAATTATTATTTATAATACATAATATTGATTATGAATTAACAAATATTTGTTATACTGTATATAATAATATAATCCAACGAGAAATTTAATTAATAATATTAATTATTAATTATTTAATTATTATTTTAGATGCTATGTGAAACTGAATGTACCTATTGGTTTTACAATAATTATGTGTATGTCTTTTAAGCACATTTTTCTATCTGACTGTTTTAATAGAAGACAAAGTTTAAACGCTCCGATTTTCCACATCGAAGAAGGTTTCTGGTAAATTGGATCTAATTTGTATTTTGAGAGATCAAAAGTAAAAAGTTCTCAATACTTGACTAAATAATCGGAGAGAAAAATGGATTATTTATGCAAGAGTGCTTTTTTACAAAATCGATTTTGCCTATTTATTTTAATTCAAGAATAAAATATCCGTAGAAACATCAGCGTTCTCTTTACATATCCAATATAATTTCAAATTTTTTTTGGTGTTTTTAAGTTATTAATAAGAATTTTTATCGACACACAATAAAAATATATAGGTAGTAGAATTCTCGTCAATCTGTCATTGCACAATTTTTGCATACAATCCATCCTGCACACAATAATAATACACAACATTGTGCATCGTATTCTATCATTTAGTCGCCATCTCATATACTTGGTAGCCGTGGTATAGGTATATGATAAATCGTATAAAATACATCATTGCTCGTAAATTCGTGAGCTAAGAATTGATTGGATTTGAAATGCACAATATATTATAAATATATACACAAAAAAAAAAAAATATTCTATAGCAAAATTTGTGTTTATTTTTAAACTTTTATTATAGGTACCTAAACTACATAT
>NW_021776443.1:0-781 GCF_005508785.2 Acyrthosiphon pisum | reverse complement strand
CATCTACAGTAATTGGTTTTTTGATTACAATAAAATAAGAAAATCGTCACATGAGAAATCGATCGAATATCAAATGTGTAAAAATATGAATTTAATTCGACTTTCTAGCAGACTTTTTTTTTTTGATAAAGATAGACAATATTATGAGGAATCTTGTATTACATTTTCAAATCTTAAATTTAAAAAGAAAAATTTTTAGAATTGTTAACTCAAAATAATTTGCTAATTTTCGTGAATTTTCCATATTTTATCAATTTTTGAACTTTAAATGCTAATAAAAAAAACTGTGACTAAGGATTTTTAATATTTTTTAAATGTCATTGTAACAACATAGTAGGAACCTTGTATTAAATTTTCGAGTACCAGTGAACAACCAATGACAATTTCATGTATCTATGGTCATTAAAATTAAAGTTACACCAAAAACCAAAATCAATTTTCCCGAAAACAGATTTTGCGTAAAAATTCACGTTTTTCTTTAATTTTAAATTCTGAGTGGAACGATGAATGTATTGATTTTACAATGATGTGTGTTTTTTTTTTATTTTTGTGTCTGTCATCACCTTTTAGGACAGTAAAAGTGCTTGGATTTTCTATAACAGTACCTTTTCTGATAGGAAAGTGAATCTAGTTGGTACTTTGGGGGGTCAAAAGTAAAAATTTTCCAGTAGGTTTCAAAAGCGCCGAGAAAAACAAAAGAAAAATTAAGGAAAAACAGGAATTTTTAGGCAAAATCTGTTTTCGAGAAAATCGATGTTGGTTTTTGGTGCAATTTTTAAAC
>NW_021776442.1:0-1132 GCF_005508785.2 Acyrthosiphon pisum | reverse complement strand
GACAGATATAGTGTAATGTATATTTAATATTTATATAGTTACTGCAGTCAACTAACTGGAGTCAATAAAGTTTGTGATGCAATTGAGTGCGCATATCGTTTATTATTTACTTTTACATCTTTTCATGTTAAACGAGAATTATTATAATGATTGTGCCGTAAAATCACAAGAATTTCAAAGTAATCAAAATTCAAAATATCAAATTAAGTATGACATAGGCCTTGTAGATGTCTCGTGTTCACTTTTTATGAAAAATGAATTTTTAAGTTGTTTTTTACAAACCAGCCCCAAAAAAGCAGTTTGTTTACAAACAAATCCATATAAAACAGTTACACAGAGTGGTCTTTTGCGACATAAATCAGAAAATGAAAATAGTTCTATTATATGGCTACACTGGTGGCACTTTAGCTCTTATCATGGTTTTTGGAGAGTGTCCATTCTGATTTCATCTATTCTGTGGTTACTCCTTGTTTTCAATGGCCTTCTCCATGTAAATGGGAGGGGCAGCATGGCATAGACTAGTTTTTGACAGTTGAGTGGCATTCTTATCCTGAATAGAGTATATTAATTTTGAAAAATATTTATCTACCTGTATGAAATTGCCATAACAGCTGCTTCATTGAGTGTAGCAGGAGGGACAGGTTGATTTATTGGATTTTTTATTATAACAGTAGTTGCACCACTAAATCCAGCATGCACATAAACATCTGATGACTTCATATATCGTTTAACAATAACTTCATTTTGATGAGCATCACGTCCAGCAATAACTAAATATGAGAAATAAAAAGTAGATAGGTATTATGAAAAATAAATAATTTTAAATGTATTTTTATGAAATTCTAATACTAAATCGTTATTAATAATATTTAGAGTTAGGATGTTGATGACTTTTGCATTTTTTTTTCTTTTATTCTGTACAATGCTATCCTAGCTAAAAATTTGTTTCATGCTCCCTTGATGCAGAATATTCTAATTTTATATTGCATTTTTTTTGCATTTTTAGCATTTTTAGCTATAAATGTATTTTTTTTGTTTTTAACGTCATTTTTCAACATTTTTAAGTCATTTTTTCATCTTTTAGGGCATTTTTTGTACTTTTTATACAATGTGGGGCATTTTTCACAAATTA
>NW_021776441.1:0-1694 GCF_005508785.2 Acyrthosiphon pisum | reverse complement strand
ATTTTTTATTCGTTTCTATGGGGATAGACAAAGCGATAGAAATTAAAACCCCATTTTTAGCGTTTTTCGTAATTTTCGGTGGTTTTTCCCGTGGCAATAAACTATTGATAAAATCGAAAAATGACCTCTCTAAAGTAACATCTTGATCCAATTTTCTAAAAGATATGGTACTATATGTTGAAATCGAAGCACTCCTTCTAGTAGAAATTTTGTATACAGGATATTAAAAAAAAAAAAAATCAACACCATTGTAAAACCAATAGCTTCCTCACTCCGCTCAGAATCTAAAAGCACTTAAACACAAATATAATATTTGTTTTATAAAGTATGATATTGATGCTTGTGTAAGGTACTATAAGATATAATCTGTATTAGTTACGAATTTACATTTTAGTTTGCTGTTTGATTTAAAATTCAATGTGATTTAATCACAGTCGATACTCGACATAAGCACAGTATGTTTAACCATCGTGATTGTTTTACACATACCATTTTATAAAATAAACGAACGAACATTTACCAAAATAATAATTAAAATATATATTAAAAGAAAACGCTCCGAGCTCTAACTAAAGCACCTTTTTACGTGTCCAACCAAACCTTACATAACGATCTTGCCATCACACCCGTCTGTGATGTAGCTAGAACTTTTTATAGACGATTTAACTTATCTGCTAAAAACCATGATAACTCCCTAATCAAAGGACTTGCGTCGGCAAAGATACCTGACAATTCTAGGAAAAGACTAAAAAGGCGGTGGTGTCGGGACCTATTAATTTAGTTGACTGCCTAATTTTATTTAAATTAAATTTTAAATTTTATTGTTAACTTATAGAAATGTATATAAATAACTGACTAAGTGTCTTCACTGGAAGGCTTCATAAATCTGTCCTTACTTCAAGCCACTTCCTATTCATTTATCTATTTTACTAATTGTTCAATTTTACGTAACAGATTGTAAATAAAAAAAAATAATAAAAAAAAAAAAAAAATATTAAAAGTATTTTATTATTAAATTAATTATTTTTCCGAAAACTTTTTTTTTTTTTTTTTTAATACGATTAAAACTTTACTGTTTATCACACCTATTTGAAATGAACTAAATAAATTAAATACAAACGAACGGAGTTAAACCCAAAATGCATATTCTAATTGTATGGGTACCTATATTATAATATAATCAATATATAACTGTGTAGTGCGAGAAAAATCGTCTGTTTCCAAGCCACGATAATTCTGCGGTGGTGGTTTGAAAATACACGTTGTATTCGGTTTTGGCACTGCATATATTTTAATCTACTGGATAAATTACCATTAATGCGCCCGATTCCAATGTAATTTTGTCCAAAACAATACGCTCTACGGGAAGGTTCTGCGGAATTAACCAAATTTGACAATTTATTTTTAACTAATATAGCAAAGGTAATATTCTACAGGCAGCATATTGAACTCCGTTTTTCAATATTTTCACCTCAAACTTTATAGGTAATATGGGTTCAAAAATATTATATTTTTAAGCTTTCTTTTTACAAACTATAGTATAGGTACCATTATTTCAAATAAAATAAAAAATCGGAGTTTAATGAATTTAGAGTTAACTAGGACAGCGGTTCAAAAACAAAAATGTTTAGTGTTTCGTGGAACTTCTCAATGTATGTAAAACGAATATTTTATAGCAATTTTATACTAGTAAC
>NW_021776439.1:0-1085 GCF_005508785.2 Acyrthosiphon pisum | reverse complement strand
CAGACTGATGCTCTCGACTCAATTGCACCCATATTTATACATAATGCGTTGTTGTTGCGCGCTCTGTGGTTGGTCGACAGTAGTCGCCGCCCGCCGTCGGGATAACGGCATTACCGCTCGTGGTGGTCAAATCTTAAACTTAATGGACTACAGTTTTGTTGCGATATAGGGCCCGTATCCACCAAGTTTCTCCCGCCTTTTCGTTACCGTCCGCGTACCGGACCTATTTTATGTTATATTCGTGATTTATTTTATTTCATACAACTTCTGTGATAATTTATATTTATGTTCCTTTGCCGTCTCGATCTCGCGTCTCCCATTGAGCTGAGACATCGAATTTTCTTAGATGTGACTTTAATCTGGCCTGAAAAAATATAAGGTATATTCCGGTACTATACGTGCACGTGACCAAATTCTCAAAATATTTGTTGAGATTTGTAATTAAACAAAAATACTATTGGTTAATACTTAACTCACACGAGCATAGTCAGTGAGGAACATTATTCTGTTGAAGTAAATAAAGCTAAACATATATTCCTGAACACAAAAAAAAACCACAATATCAACATAATAAGTAACTTTATTACATTATTAACACATTTTATAATAATATATTTAATTAAAGCAGTTTTTGCAAATATTATGGAATTTAAAGGAAAAAACCTGAAAAGTGGTCGAATAATAAAATATAAACATTGATTGAAGATCTCTGCTTATTTGCAACAAATTTAGGTACACGGAAAAAACAAATTTTTTCACTATAAAAATAATAAAATTAGCTGTATTGTACAATTGCTATAAAGATAGATATAATGTTAGTCAGATTTACTAAAAATATGTAGTTATGATTTTATAGTTAGCCAGACAAGAATAATGGTGTTTTGTACCAATCATGTTTAGTACTCTTTACTTTACAATTTAATTATATGAACAATATTTATAGTAATTTGAATATAATTTTTAAGTATTCTTTACTTTTGAATTTAGTGATATGAAATTTTGTACCTATAGTAATTCAAATATAATTGTATAGTACTGTTTACTTTATAATTTAGTTGTTAGAAAATGTTTATAGTAATTTTAAC
>NW_021776438.1:0-756 GCF_005508785.2 Acyrthosiphon pisum | reverse complement strand
AAAAAAAAAATGTTTATAAGAAACTCAAATAAATTTTATGAGCGTTGAAATTCATATTTTACAACATTGGTATTCATTCGATTCTTACGTAACGATTTTCTTATTTTGTTGTAATTAAAAAACGAATGACTGTAGAAACTTGAAAATTTTACTGAATGTTTATATTAGCATTTTATATATACGATGAAATTTTGAAAATAATTTGACTCTTTTTGAGCTGTTTACAGACATTGTAAGTTTTCAATTTTTTTAGTTTTTTTTTCTATAAATATCAATAAAGTTTTATCTATTGAGCCAAAAAGTGTATAAAATTAATACAGGGCTCCTGATACATTGTTACAATAGCAGTTCAAAAATATTACAAATACATAGGCACAATTTTTTTTTATAAGCATTTGAAGTTAAAATCTTGACAAAATTTATCAAATTTAAAATTGAATAATTATTTTGTAGTTAAAAACTTATAAAATGTTCAAATTTTATATCTAAGGATTGAAAATTTAAAACAAGATTCCACGTAAATATTTAATTCTGTTACCAAAAATTCTAAGAAATACATAAGCATAGTTTATTTTTATAGTAATTTTAAGTTCAAATTTGGACGAAATTACATATTAAAAATCCTGGAATAACTATTTTAGTTATTTTGTTGTGGTTGTATAATATTATTTGTGGGTACTTGAAACTTCTAAAGTATACTATTATATATCTATGATAGTACCACGGTTTGTTGTTGATGTATATCGCGTTACCTAA
>NW_021776437.1:0-696 GCF_005508785.2 Acyrthosiphon pisum | reverse complement strand
TATATTATAAAATAAGTCATAAGTCATAACAAATAAATTAAGAAAGTCTTGAAGCTAATGAAAAAGGATGATGCACTTCGTCAAATGTTACCAGAGTTTAACAAAATATTATGCATAATGTTAGTTATACCAGTGTCATCATGTACTTCAGAAAGATCATTTTCTGCCCTTCGCAGACTTAAGACATACATCAGGAGTACAATGAGTCAAACACGGTTGAATGATATTTCCATTCTTCATGTTCGCCGTGATGAAGAAATAAATGTAGAAACTGTCGCAAACCAATTCATCAACATTTCCAAAGTACGGAAAGATACATTTTCTTTATAAAATGTGTAACTTTCAAAATAAATTGGCATTTTTTTAATTTTTGCCTTATGATTTTTTATGCTAATACTATTATAATTTTATAACATACAAAACAACAAATAACTAAATTTTAATTGTTAATTGTTTAACGAAAAATTTAAATAAAACGAAAATATTTATGTAAAACTTCAGTAAAAGTGTTCACAAAATAGTGAGCCCCCCATGATATTTTTAAAACCTGGGGCCTATGTGTTCGATAACATTCAAAAATACCCTTGGGTAGGTAGCATAGGCTCAGATAGCATTTGATTTAGGGAGGCTGAAGCTTAAGCCCAACTATTATAATATTGAATAAGCTTAAAAAAAATTAGAAAATGTTTGGGAGTG
>NW_021776436.1:0-10492 GCF_005508785.2 Acyrthosiphon pisum | reverse complement strand
TTTTTCATTAAATTCTAGTCATATTAACTTTATACAACTATTCACATTTAGTAAGCTGTAAGTTGTTTAATTATACATATTTTACTTAATAAATGGAGACGCACGATGATGTGATAAATTCCACTTATCCTGACATTGAATTGCAGGACTCGAATACTAGAAGTTCTTTTAGTAGTAATTTGTAAAGTATTCTCTTTCAGTCTATTATCATACAGTTTACAACTCTTTTGCGTACTTTTAATTACTATAGAAAAAAAAATGGTAGACACTCTCTTTTAATATTTTAGAACAATCGTACCTAACACGAGTTTCATAAAGTATTGATTAATATTAATATATATAAAATGTAGAAATATACAAAATGATTCACTAAAATGTAATGGACCAATCATGGGCCACTAAAATTGATTAATTAAATGTTTAAAGATTTTTTTTTGCAATTAGCTATTTAACTCTTAATATTATAATATAGTAAGTACGTGAAATTTTTTACGAGATGTCTTTTGCATGACAATAATAATTTTTTTGAATCAAAACCATCGAGGCATACCTAATATATTATAGTTGGCGCTTTGAGCCCTCGGGATTCTCGGTGCTAATTAAATGTCCACCGTAAAAAAGAAGACTATTTAGTCTTAATGTACACATAAATGCAAAATATATTATGTTCATGTAAATATTCCACCTTGATACAATGGTGAATGACACAAAACAAAAGTATATGACCGAGTAAAGCGAGGATTACGTGACGATTTTAAACAAGACGTTTTTTATTCAACACGTAGGGAGGATTACAATATGTTATCGCACTATTTTTTTTCTCTTCCTCTATCCCCCTGACCCACGTGCAAGTGTGCACTGTGCAACATAGCAAATTTACATTCAACAGAATCAACATTTTGTCGTTCTGTTTGTTATTAGCTTTATAAGTATTAAAGTGAAACGACCTATTATCAGAGTATCGCAAACTTAAAGTTAAGAACATTATTTGTGTTCTTACGTTGGATTATTATTTAGGATATTTTAATTTTAATGATAGTTATGATTATTTTTATATTATAACATTTTACATGCTCATAACATATAACAAACTGAAACATCATAAACATCTTTTGTAAGAACACGGATAAGATTCTTAAATTGTTTAGGCCAATTCAATATAATACCAAAATTAACATCACAAGTACGATTCTACTGGACGCAAATTTATTATGATGTGCGTGGATCAGAAAGAGGAAAAAAAAATGGTGCATCGACATCCCCTCGCATACACTTACGAAATACAGATAATATTATTCCATTTTAATAAACGTCCAACGTAGTAATTAAATATAGTTCAAGATTCCATTTCTATAAACCATTATTATTTTATTATTGATCCGCACCAGTGCTTGAATATACAAGTGTCGTGGGTGAGTATTTATTCATTTTTTTTTAATGTCTCAGCTACATACCTTTTATTATTTTTCTAAACGACACCCTCCGAGGTGTATAGTTATAAGTCATGAGCGGTGCACACATTTTTGCATCACTTTTAAATAATTTTTAATCACCATGGACAGAAGCCTTCTAATAATATAGTATATATAATAATATAATAATCAAGAAACGAATAAACTTACCACATTCAATTCGAAAAGCAGCATAATATACAAAATCATACGAATGTATACTAAATAATAAACTCAATAAAGCACCAGTTGTTATTAATGGTTCAACTGTTTAAGTGAATGGAAAAAGATTTTTTCTAGGACGGACCGTATTTTTTTTTTTAGGCACAAAAACTAAAGTCGCACAAATTTGGCAAATGGTCACACAAATAAACTACATAGTTAGTAGTTACTATACATTTTTGCAAAAAAGTAATGTTTATACGTATATTGTACTATGGTGTGTTGAAGTCATAGGCACAACTAGCACGCCCAAACTTTAATTTAGCACCCCCAGGTCAAAAACACCAATAATTGAAAAATAATATGAAAAAAATAATTTTTTTTTAGCTTTACGTAAGGTTTTTATTTTTATTTCTTTATTTTTAGCAGAAACACAAATTATTGTTTGTCATGGTTATAGGTATATCAAATATTAGAATTTAGAATTCATCAAAATTTCAGTTAGAAATTTATGAAAGTTTTTCCTTTCATAACTAACATTATAAATGTTGATAGAAAACTCCTCACAATTGGTCCTATCTTAAACCAAAAAAAAAAGTTTACTAGAAAGGAACATACATTTTTTATGAGCGTTTGGAATCTAAAATGCGTACAACATTGAATTTTCAATTTTCATCAGTAAATTAATGAATTTCATCCATCAATTTTTGATATTTGGTTGTAATTGAAAAACGAATAATCCTTAAATACTTGAAATTCTTACCAAATGTTAAAATTAAATTTTTTTTTTACATGATAAAATGTTAAAAAATGTTGACTCTTTTTGAGCTATGATAAATGTAATTATATTTCACTTAGAAATTCATATAAGATTTTCTTTTCATAGATAAGATTACAAATGTTAATAAAAGATTTCACATAAGTTTTTCTATCTATAAAAACAAACGTATACTTAGAAGGAACATACATTTTTTGTGAGTGTTTCAACTTATAATTGTTACGTGTGCTATTTGGGGATCTGTGTTTCTACATAATTTTAGCACCCCCAGTATTTGGCCTCTAGTTGCGCCTATGGTTGGTATATAATTTTTATATTATATTGGCCAATGATTTTGTTTTTATTAAAGAATACCTACTATGTCATTATAATGGGGAATCGATATAATTACAAAACAAGAGAAAAATCAATGATACAAATAAATAAAATATAAAAATGTCAACTTGTAGTAATTATTGAAATAATATTGTTTATTTGTTGATGCATAATATTATCTGCATGAATATATTTTGTATTTTTTTTAAAAGTTCATATAGCTATTTTCATATTACTATTGTTTTAACGTTTAAATTTTAAATCCACAATAGTTATTAAATTATTTGGTACACAGATAATATTCCGATAAAAGGTCCATTTAACATTACGAATATGATTATATGATTAGGTTCATGTTTTTGTATTTTAATACAAAGTGAAATCACTAAAACTCGCCGTCGTATGATATTACACGACATAGCGTTATATCGAATAGAAGTAATAAAACTAAGCTATTGTAATATTATACGCATTACTAAATTCATTCCATCCCTTGTACGAAAATATTCAAGGCCACTGCGGCAGCACACGCGCCCCGATATTTCTCGCCCCTTTTTTCGCATGACATTTTTCTACATCGCAGACTCCTTTTTATACATATCATAATCGTATTTCTCTCTCTCTCTCTCTCTCTCTCTCTCGTGTGTGTATGATGTGTAACGCATACATCTGATAGGTGCGCCGCCTTTGGCTTCCGTGTGGTGGAGATTGGTGAAGAATATAAAATATATAAACGACGTGAGGTGTACTTAGTATTATAATAATAATATTATTTGCATAACTTGACGTCGACGCCGCCACAGTGATGAGTGCACGTGACAGACGACCAGATTAATGTTGATTTTATTCGTTTTACGATTGTTGTTATTTTCGTTAGTCTTGCTATATAGACTCATATATTATATATTTATACGAGGCGAATACGACGAATCGAAAATACGTATTTTTTGACAGTCGAAATAACGTTCACAAAACGTCATAATATACAGGGGGCCCGTCGCGACGCGTTCACGCGTTATCCCGTGTTCGCCTCGCCGAAAAGTCGGAGAAAAAAACAGTGTACTACAAAAGTGTACCCACGACAATATAATATTGCTCTTTCGTATAATAATAATAATAATAATAATAATAATGTGTTTGACGGCAGCACATTAGACTCGTGTGTACATCAACACGCCATTTCGTCGCGGCACAATAATAAATGTATAGCCTCGGATGACACACAAACGCGCGAGAGGTCCTCACATCACACGTCACATACGACGGATATACCGGAGGAGACCCGTTGGCCAAAGGATTTGACGAAATTTAATTTAGAGGTTCGTCATAGGTTTTTTTCTAAATTTTTTTCCCTCTATATTGCGCCTTCTCGCTCGTTTTCATGTTTTCGTTTTTTTGGATACCGCCAAACGCGCGCGTCTTTTATTTTACCCGGGAGAGCAGCTTTACAATATAATAATATTATTACGTCGAAAAATATCGGAGAGGGATTAATTAACGTTGTTTCAGCTTTGCTCTGCTCTACTTTTCCGAGAATTGACGTTTTGAATAAATTTTTTATTAAAATCAGTTAAAAGTTCTTAATTAAAAAAAAAAAAAAAAACTTCCATCAAACAACTACAACACTCATAAATGTTTTAGCAGATTAAATTCGTTATTTCGAGGGCTATTCGACCGATTAAACCACGCCCTACTAGGTACATTGAGAATTACAATAACACGGTATATTGTAAATATTTACGAGGAGCCATTGTAATAATGTACAAGGTGATCCATTTAAGTGTCTACAGTCGTTATTTTTTCAAAAAGTTTGAACTTTTTTTACAAATTACAATATGATTGGAAAATCTAAAAGTTTGATATTTTCGAAAAAACGAGTATAGACTCTACCTTATTTGAATTGTTTAGTTTGAATTTATATTAAATTATTATATGTGCATGAGACAGGACTATAATAAAATTACACGTCTGGAACCGAACCGTAAAGAACCGGTGTTGGAACCGGAAACTTTTTGAAATTCAAATCGATATTTTTAGAGGTTTTTTGACTCTTAACAGATTCTTTTATTGGTTTCAATAAAATAAATACTATAATAAAAATAAATTATTATTTGTTATACAACGGTCGCTTCTCAGTATACGAAATTATAATATGTTAAGTGACAATGTAAATGATATTGATCTAAAACAACTCACAATTAATTTCAAACATATTTTATATTTTACAAAAATTAAACATGGATGTATAAATTAAGTTTTGATTTAAAGAGCATAGCTATTTAAATTTTAAATTTTAGTTGTTCGAGTCAATACAGTTGGAACTTTGAAGGTATCGGAAAAAACTTTTATTTTGTATCTATTTAAATCTTTAAACAAATGCGGTCCCAGTTCTTGTTTTCGTGGGTTTGTTTTACATCGTGGATCTTAGACCTTTGGATATCGTTTTGCATTTATTCATTATAAATAATAAATACAATATTTGAATAAACGTAGATTTTCAATACGGTAATGCATGTTAAACAATTAATAGTTAATGACATGGAACACAACGAATGAAAATATTGTAAACAAAAAAAATCACTCAATAAACCGATGATAACGAATAGTATATTAGGCGTCAACGTCGGGGCAGATACGTCTAATTAGACGTAGAACATAATAATGTAACTACTGACTGTTGTAGGTTATACGGTAGACATTAGGTTATCAATATTTTATGAATATAATATTCGCGAATCGACTGCAGGTCGATGCATATAAATTATAACGCCTTAGAACTGTGTAGGTATACTCTCAGCATTTCTGGTTAATTATATCATCATGAACTCGAGCCAAATGTTATATCTACCAGGATATCTATAAGGACACGTAAACGTACCGGATGATCTCCGAAAAATGTTATCTTTCCATGATTCAAATTTCACATGAAACAATTAACACATACCGAGTGAATCTATAGTATAGGTAGGTACAGTGGTTGTTATTCAATATAATGCGTACCTATTGTTTTAATCGTCTGACGTAGGTAATATTATACTTAATGTATATTATATCGTTAACTGTATAGTATATATAATATAATATGTGTCTCTGTATTATAACGAGTTTGATTTATTTTACAGTACCTAAACGTATACACGGAATGAGACGAACAAACACGCTGTAGAACGTACCTATATAATGCCTATATGTGTTGGAGGAGATTTTCTAACCGAATAAAATATAAATATGTAGCGAAATATTATACCATAAACCGTTCGTTTCACGTGTCCAATTTGTTAGTAATAACTATTAGTTATACATGTTTCGTACTTAATGAACACGAAATTCAATTAAATTAAAACCTCGGTACACACACGCATCGTGAATATTCCGTGCCAGGAAATTACCTGCCTATATGCAAACTCGTTCGTGTACATTCACCCAACAGTATTCATAAATTCTCATAACGCACAGCGATTGTCATTAGTGAATATACTCGTACCTACCTATAACACGCCTATATTATAATATAGAACGACTGCGTTTAACCGAATATTGTTATAATATTATTACCACGTATATATAACGTGCTAAAATAATGAAACAATTATTATTGTATTATAATGTATAATAATAGTACATTATAACATATGTATAGTGTATTGCGTCTTACGTGTGTGTGTGTCGTAGTTGCACGCGTTGATGCACGCGCGGCGGAAATGCGTGTTTTATCTCTCCGCAAATTTGTGAATTTTTCGACGAAAATTGAATTCTCCTACAAGACCACCGCCACCGCTTTGATGTTTCAAACGCGTCGTATTAGGACGTAAACGCAAAATCTTGCAGCAGTCCGTAGTAAAAATCAATAATAATAAAAAAAAAAGTACAAGGTAAATAAAATATGAACTAAAAAAGGCAAACTTTATAGGCCTATTATTCGTGGACAGGAATCAAACGAGTAAAAAATGTATAAAAAAAACTAAATAATTTTGGGTTCACCTTTAGTTTGCCAAAAGGCCTTCAAAAATCAAAAGTCGCTGTCTCCGGTGTCTCCGCACCGACCACCATGGCACCATATTATGATTCTTCAGGAACATACGATATTTATTATAATTATTTCCTGATGCCCATCAGAATGTTCTTGCAAACTTATACTAAATTTAAACCGTTCCTATTGCATTATCTGCAGAATTCCGCAATAACTCCTTCGCAGAAAATCTATACTGTGTGAGAATGACGTAACTCAGAGGTAAACTAATTGTTTTTAATATATATATACCGATATTGAATAGACAATTTTATTTTAAAAAGTTCTTATTTATATAATATTCTGTATAAAAATAGTTAGTGAGTATAATATTGTTTTATACAATATTACAATATGAATTCATATAATTATGAAATTTGCAAATCGTAACAACTACGCAAGACGAGCAGTGCACAACAATACAGAAATGTCTGTGCCGGTATATTACAGGTGCAATATTACACATATTAATAATATAATGTTATCATATGGGCGTATAATGGAGGGGGCCTAAGGGGGATATAGCCGCCTTGGAGTTTTGTAAATTTTTTTTTTAGTTTAATTGTTAGAATATAATATGTTGTTCACCAGAAACATAATAGGTTATAGCCCCCCTACATAAATTCATCATGCCTATGAATGTTATTATTACTATCAACACTAGTAGTGAATTTTATTATAATGTATTATTTTTGTCCCTCTCGCTGCCATGTCACTCTATATTGAGCGGGAGATGGGCCATCGTCATATAATTTTATTTGTCGCCGAATGATGCACACACAAACGCTCTCTCTTTAATAATTATAGTACGTAGGTAATTAATTTAATATTCGTGCATTCTCCGTATCACGCCCATATTAATTATATTATTATGGGAACATATCGCGTTCGATCATGAATCCGAGTCCAACGGTCGCTTTGTAATGTACACGATAAATATAAATATATACAATAAATACTTGTGCATGGAGCATCAGTGACTCTAATTAACCAATAATACCTGTTCTCCGTTTTGTGTTTATATTAATAATTGTAATAGTAACTCGTCGAATGGCTCATCTGCTCCAACGGCTCTAATTAGTAAAAATGTAAAAATTATTTATTATATCATTAGTTAGGCTCGAATAGACGTACGATTTATTATCATATATTTTATATACTAACAAGTGTGTGGATTGTTTGTTATTGATAATGGTACATGTAATATTTATATTTTATTTGTTCTGTGAAGAATGTATTCGGATGTTAGCCAACATAATAATATTTTCTTTCTAGCTGCCGACTATGTGAGTACTTACCTATCAATAATAGGTTTTAATAAACACTGTTTTTTTTATCTATATTATAATAATGTACAATATTGTACTGGTGGGTCAAAAGGGCCATATTATTATTATTGTTGAGCCACAAGGCCAGGGTTAAGGTTCTTATTAATATTATAATATTTATTTGTTAAACATGTACTACGTCTTTGCTGTTATATACGGCAACACTTACCCAAAATACAACAGATTACAATACAAATACAAGAGCTATGTATTGACCATTTAACTATGAGGTCATACCCATAACAGTTTTAAAGCAATCGACTTCTTGGCATAAAATATGCAAATATATAACAGAGTTACATTGGATTACAATTATTTTTCCTATGTTTTCAAATCGAAGATTCAAAAATCCACAATTATAAATAAAATAGTACTTCAAACTGTAATTATTTAAAATGTTGAAGTTTATGAGATGCATTAAAATTAATAATAATCAATTTTAATTTAAATAGAAACTCTGTACAAACGTATATGCATTCACAACATATAAATGTATTAAAATACAAATATATAAATGTGCGGTTATACATTTTGTAATATTGACACTAAAACGGAGTCATAAAATAAGATTTCAAAATTCAAATTACTAACAGAAATAACAAAAACTGATTACATTCCCAATTAACAAAATACATGAAAGTATGACGTAAATTGTAATATAAAATGTCACGCAATCCCAATGAGGTCAACAAAAGGTATGGGTCGGAAGTGTATATAATAATATGCATCCAGTGACCAACTGTTCGAGTGGCTATTATTCCTGAAAATAAACAAAGGACGGTTGTCAGGCTGTGTTAACATATGATTCGAATGCTGGAGAGGCATTGCTGATAACAGTAGATAAGATATTATATTATTTAATATTACCATTAATTATCACTATAGTATCATAGATTGAATATACTAGTATATGTTGCTTGTCTAGTGTCTGTGCTACTGTGCTAGTATTTACAGAACTTACTACCAGATTAACGTCGATTGCCTGGAGCGACGAATTTTTCGAAGGCGTCAAATATTATCAACTTGGTGTTGGTATTTAATGGATACTTCGTTTTTATAGGTAAATAATTAATTTGTATTTGTATGTTTACTTATTAGTAATTTAGGTACTGCACTCCTACTTCTAGTAATTAATGTAAACTGGTATCAAAAATGCTCTGATAGATGGGCGTTGATGTAATATAATATGTTATATATGAGCAGTGAGCACATGTTCCGAAAAAAAAAAGCTAGGGATGTAATTTGGGGCCAAGATAAAATCATTGCCTTCAGGCTAATTTATCTTTATTCCGACCTAGAGTATTAATTAGTAGGTAGATGTTCTAGGCAGTAGCAATATTTATAATCGATCAATTAATATATAATACCTATACAAAGCGATATTTTGTTTATTATAAATTATAATATTGTATTGTATTATAATGAAGTATTGATACTCTATTAATTCCTATGTGGATTTTATGAGGGACAAACAGTTATTAGTGACAACATTTTAAAGTGGCGTGATTTGGATCACGTGAGGTATACTTATAGGTACCTATTGTACCTTACATTTGTTAGGTACATTATTAAACTAATGAGTAATGGCTATACATACTATAGAATTGACCAACACAAAATAATATAATATGCACTCGACCCTTTTCGACTCCGTCCAAAATATTAATTATTTTATTTTATTAATTTATAATAATTATAGGCATTGCATAAGCCCAATATAATATTACACTTATTATTAAAATGACACATGGAGGTCAGTTCGACAGTCGGCATCAACACGAGCAAACTCACCGATATAATTATTAATATCCGATGAAGTAAAATAAACTATTTAAAACATATTAATAAATATTCTACATTTGTAAACCAAACGCGTGTCTTTTTATTAATAAAAACAGCTCGCACAAGTGCTCAAGCCTCCTGTATCTATGGAAAACTTATCCATAAGGAATAGAAATCCTACTGTGGATAACTAATATGGTATTACGATTCCTTCGCCACGTTACACTATACATTTGTGTGATTAAAATTGTTCTGAAGAAGACATTTTTTTACTATACGGATACCCCTTGACCCGAATACACAATCAATATATCTATTGGTACCTTTATTAATTATTAAAAATACGAATTTAATCGTTAATTGAAGTATTTAATAAACACTTGTTAAATTAAGTTAATAGGTCATCTATATATGGATAGTTTTTGATAGCCTGCAGGTTATCACCAATTTGGTAATTATTGTCATTGTTCAGTGTGCTCATAAAAGCGGTGTGCTTAAAGTTTTATATCATATAATACATATAAATTATATGTATTATATGGATATTTAAAAACAATTATAATATATTATATTATATAGCTTACATTCTTAGATTAATACCTAGTTATTAATTATTATAATTTATAATTTGTAATTTGTAATTTATGTAATTATAGTAGAACAATGT
>NW_021776434.1:0-1010 GCF_005508785.2 Acyrthosiphon pisum | reverse complement strand
TAAAAGCCAGTATGGATACCTTATATGACACACAACTCGTAAGGTATTTATTCCTATACTTCTGGTATATATACACTTAGATTTTACGATGGATGCTTATACAATAAATTGTTTTCAAATTTATTGTTATTATAAATCTGAAAAACTAAAACTAACCTAACATAGTGATAATTACATACATTATAGTGGGACCCTCATTAGTAAATCATTGTGAAATTCTTGGTTATAATATATATTGTAGGAAAATTATAATTTAAGGTATCGCTATAATTCTTAGATTGTGAATCATAACAACATAAAATATTATGTGTGTATTCTTATGTTTCTAGTAATTCGAGGTACGTGCATTTTATATTATTATTTTATTTATTTTTTTAATTTGATTAATTGTTTAATTCAGTTCATGTGATAAATTGTGTCTCATAAGTCATAATTTAGATCATCATCATCCTCAAATGTTTACTTACCTAATCCTTGAGTAATATTATAGCTATACACCCGTTTAGTTGACAACCCGTCACCCAGCATTGGGTATGTCAATTTGCTATTAGGGGAAAGGTGTACAAAGTGGCCATAGCGCGTAAAGTGGTTATGTCTTATTATTCTGTCGTAAATAAATAAACAGTTGGTTTCATCACGTGGATTGGTTCATTGTTATCAAATTTATCAACTGATAAACGACTATTGATAAAAGCATTTACCGTTTCCGTTAAAAAAAAAAAAAAGGTGGGTAATTGGATTTCGCTCTGCTGTACAGTAGGTTACAAGTGGGTCACTGTATAATGGATGGTATTAAATTTGAATTCAATGATATAATATCATTGTATAAGAAAAACGATTCTGAGCGGAGACGGTATGTTAGTCTAGGTATAAGACATAATATTATATTAGGTACCTATAATAAATTCCAAATTAATCATATCATAATATTTATTAGGTACTTATAACGCGTTATACATCAACAAAAAACCGTGGTGCTATCATAGATATATAATAGTATACTTTAGAAG
>NW_021776433.1:0-733 GCF_005508785.2 Acyrthosiphon pisum | reverse complement strand
CATACCTACCTATTATAGGTATACTTATCTATAGTATTAAAAAAAAAATTGATCTACAATAGGTATCAATAATAAATTCCAAATTAATCATATCATAATATCCATTAGCTAACGCGTTATACATCAACAACAAACCGTGGTACTATCATAGATATATAATAGTATACTTTAGAAGTTTCAAGTACCCACAAATAATATTATACAATCACAACAAAATATCTAAAATAGTTATTCCAGGTTTTAATATGTAATTTCGTCTAAATTTGAACTTAAAATTACTATAAAAATAAACTGTGATTATGTATTTCTTAGAATTTTTGGTAACAGAATTAAATATTTACGTGGAATCTTGTTTTAAATTTTCAATCCTTAGATATAAAAGTTAAACATTTTATAAATTTTTAACTACAAAATAATTATTCAATTTTAAATTTGGTAAATTTTGTCAAGATTTTAACTTCAAATGCTTATAAAAAAAAATTGTTGCTATGTATTTGTAATATTTTTCAACTGCTATTGTAACAATGTATCAGGAGCCCTGTATTAATTTTTTACACTTTTTGGCCCAATAGATAAAACTTTATTGATATTTATAGAAAAAAAACTAAAAAAATTGAAAACTTACAATGTCTGTAAACAACTCAAAAAGAGTCAAATTATTTTCAAAATTTTATCGTATATAGAAAATGCTAATATAAACATTCAGTGAAATTTTCAAGTTTCTACAGTCATT
>NW_021776432.1:0-1475 GCF_005508785.2 Acyrthosiphon pisum | reverse complement strand
TTGTACGTAAGTGTATGATTTAACTCTAAAGTATCAAAGTATACCAAGTTTGTCGTGTTTACCTTAATTCCACCTACGGTGGATTAATATACCAATCAATTATAATTATAATTATAATCAATTAATACAAAATCCTAACCTAACCTAACCGTACTAAAATCCAATGAATAAAAAAACCAAATTTAGTCCTTATTAAATTAATCTATCTTCTTTCCAGAGGACTAATCTACACACAAACATTTATACCAAGCTGAACCCGTGCACTTCGTTATCAGTAAAAAATTGCAACTTAAAAAAATTTTGATTGTTCAACTGTTTTTGGATGTAACTTGCTGCAATGTTCAATAATTTGATTTGGTGCTAGCTTGTACCTGATCTGCCCAAATAACCAATGGAAACCAATAATAAATAAATACTAATTTCTACTGTAGACTGTAACCAATGGCAACTATTTAAAAAGTAAATAAAAATAAAATTTCCAATTTCTATCGTGAATCTCGAGATCCCTGTTTGAGCACCTCTTTAAAATGCGATTTTCGAAAAATCCTTTCTTAGCGCACGTCTACATCATAATAGCTATCTGTATGCCAAATTTCAGCCAGATCCGTCCAATGGTTTGGTCTGGGCGTTGATGAATCACCCAGGACAAGTCTCTTTATATATATAGATACTAGACTATGGAACTCGTGTCATCAAATCAACGTTGTTTCGCCATTTTTATTGGTCGAAAAATTGACCCGGATTACCTAAACAATATAATACAAGTACCCACCCTATCTTCGGCATTACGGTACACCTGAATAGCTTGAGATTTTTATATCCATATGGACGTTTTTCCACATAATATACCGAAACATGGCGAACGAGTTTGAATCATGTTGGATTCGTTTTATACACGGAGTTCTTAATCTAGTGTAATAGTAAATAATAGCTATAGAAATCGGTGGGCTTATATTACCTAACATAACTACTATCGTCTATCGCCGTGGAAAATATGTTCATAAATGGACAGAGAATAAAGTGAGCTTTAGACAATAGACTGTTATTATAATATTAGAAACTTTAATAAGATCCCTGGCAGGCTTTATGTATTATGAAACACAATAGAACGCCACAGCCTATGTGTGTACAACAACAATAAAAAAAAAAAAACGTTGAAATACTCAAATATAAAATTGAACACCTTAATTAAACTACTTTAAGTATATTATAAAATGTATGATTCTTTATCTCAGTGTTCGTATTACATACTTAGCTAATTTATTTTAGTTGTATTTATTATTATGTGATAGTTATTTCAGACTTGACTAGGCAATAAACAATGTAGTTGCCTAAACATTTTAATTTTATTATTTGTGATAAGTATATTTTATTCACTGGTATTGACAATCGGTAAATAAATAATAACGTACAAATCGTCAGGAAAATATAGGAAAATAAAATACCCGTTTAAACAATGGTAGGAAAAATATCTG
>NW_021776431.1:0-769 GCF_005508785.2 Acyrthosiphon pisum | reverse complement strand
GAGACGGTATATCAGTCTAAGTATTAGACATATATATATACTTATCTATGGTATTAAAAAAAAATTGACCGATAATAGGTACCTGTAATTAATTCCAAATTAATCATATCAGTATATCACAATATCCATTAGGTACTTATAACGAGTTATACATCAACAACAAACCGTGATAGTGTGATACTATCATAGATATATAATATTATATTTTAGAAGTTTCAAGTACCCACGAATAATACTATACAATCATAACAAAATAATTAAAATAATTAATCTAGGTTTTATAATATGTAATTTCGTCTAAATTTTAAATTAAAATGACTATACAAATAAACTGTGCTTATGTGTTTTATAGATTTTTTGGTAACAGAATAAACTACTTACATGGAATCTTGTTTTAAATTTTCAAGCCTTAGATATAAAAGTTGAACATTTTATAAATTATTAACTAAAAAATAATTATTCAATTTTAAATTTCATAAATTTTGTCAAAATTCAATCTTTAAATGCTTATAAAAAAAATTTTTTACACTTTTTGTCCCAACAAATAAAATTTTATTGATATTTATAAAAAAAAAAAAAACTAAAAAAATTTAAAACTGACAATGTCCGTAAACAGCGGACAATTTTTTTCAAGTATCTACAGTCATTCGTTTTTTAATTATAACAAAATAAGAAAATCGTTACATGAGAAATTGAGTGAATATCAAATGTTGTAAAAATATGAATTTAAAACGCTCATAAAAATTTAATTTGACTTGCTAGTAGACAT
>NW_021776430.1:0-783 GCF_005508785.2 Acyrthosiphon pisum | reverse complement strand
CATTGGTAGTCTACAGTAGAAATTAGTATTTATTTATTATTGGTTTACATTGGTTATTTGGGCATATCAGGTACAAGCTAGCACCAAATCAAATTATTGAACATTGCAACAAGTTACATCCAAAAATAGTTGAACAATCATAATTTTTTAAAGTTGCAATTTTTCACTGATAACGGAGTGCACGGGTTCAGCTTGGTATGAATGTTTGTGTGTAGATTAGACCTCTGGAAAGAAGATAGATTAATTTAATAAGGACTAAATTTGGTTTTTTTTATTCATTGGATTTTAGTACGGTTAGGTAAGATTAGGATTTTGTATTAATTGATTATATTAATCCACCGTAGGTGGAATTAAGTAAAAACGACAAACTTTGTATAACTTTGATACTTTAGAGTTAAATCATACACTTACGTACAAACAGCACGGGGTCCGCGATCTACCGCAGGTAGATTGCCTACCTGATAATATACTTACTGCTGCGAATCAGAATTTTTATTCCGGGCCACGGAAAAGTTAAGATAAGTTTTGAACACCATACACCGATTATTAATAACGAATTGAACAAAGTTTGAGTCACATAGAGTTGGTACCTACGATGAACGGGCAACGAAGTGCACGGGATCAGCTATTTTTGATAAAAAATATATTTATCATTATTACCGCTAGAAACATTTCAATACGTTTTCATTAACCATTTTTTATATTTACTTTCCGATCACATTAAACGATAAAATTTGACTAAAAAATTATACATATCAACGTTCGGAGGCAAAATAAACAACC
>NW_021776429.1:5006-8395 GCF_005508785.2 Acyrthosiphon pisum | reverse complement strand
TGAGGGAGTATAAAGTAAATCATTCCCAGTATTTTTCAAAATAATCGATGGGAAAAAAATTAAGGAAATACACTTACATTTTTTTTTGTTCGCATTTATATGACCACGCAGTGACACTGCCGAAGACAGTCGGAACAGACTAATAAAATATTAATAAATAACATTTATGTGTCAATAGTGTGTGACCGTACAACAAAATCGAAAACACTTGTTTTTCGTATGGTAAGCAGGTCACGAGGACGAACGCAAAAGTGACCGTTACAAAATTGTATATTTTATAATATTATAGTCTGCAAAGAAGTTATACGCATGCCGACGTACAGAAGTGCCATTCAATCGAACGTAATAATATTTATTAAAACGACAATATATTATTATGATGATAATTATTATTGTAGTTTTGAAGCGAACAGATATCGATCGCTTAAAATTTTTGGGCCGACGCGTCGGCGAAAATGAATTGCTTCGCCACTCGATCAAACCGCAGAGCCATTCGCATGACGTGTAATAGAGGGTGAGGGTCAGCTTCCCTGCAGCTGTTTTCTGATTTTCACAGAGTGAGCTCAATTACATCGCAGTCTTGTGTTCGTGTAATATTTTTGTTTTATACGTTGTATATTATAGTCTGGCGAGAAAAAAATTAGAACCTTTTGCCACACGGTCGTTTGCTATCGTTTCGCCATCAAATAGAACAAAGTATAATGATGAAAATATTTTCTGGTAACCCGTTACTGAATGTCAAATGGTAGTTTGAAAAAAATTCCCAGCATAAAAATTATTCGAATTAGAATGCTCAAAATGTAGCAGTGTCAACATAATAACAAACTTTTTTGGATGTTTGAAAAAATTAAAAATTCAATGATATTTTAAAATGTAATTAATTCAAAAATAAAATGAAAAATGTATTTGAACGAAGTATTTTAAATACCTTGTCAAAGTTTCTGCATTTAAAATCAAATACTTTTTTCATCTCTTCTACCTATATATAATACTAGTTTAATCATTTAAAAAATATATATTATATAATATATCAATAAATACGTTCGAGGATACGTTCATAAAAATATAAATCATAAAACTCAATCTAATATCTAATTTAAAATAACGCAAATTTGCTAGAAACTTTATTTCCATTTATTCATTATAAATACCGATATCGCTATGACACGTTTATTGCAATAAATTATGATTGAGAAAAATTGGAACAAAATATTTATTATCTCAAATCGTATACCTAAATTTGGTTACTATACCTTCGCTCAACTTTTTTAATAACGCGCGCTACGTGTTTTTAGTTAAATAAAATAAATATTGACAAAAAATTAAAATCGTGTACTAGGTATAATCAATTTGTTTTACTAAAAAATAATCTAAAATGTCATGAAATGGTAATTTCATAAGGTACACATTTTTATAATACTTAATATGCCACGGTTTTATACATTCTTCCGTAATTATTATAATGTAGTTTATGATTTGTTTAAAACTACAAAAATACCGCTTTACAAAGTGATTTGGCTCTTAAAAAAAAAAATCAGCTGACCACTATCAAACCTTAGAAAATTATTATCCTCTTCCCCGAAGACTATAACAATAATAATAATAACTAGCAAATAGAATATAAAAAAAAAAAAAAACATTTACAAATTAGGACGACCCTGCCCCTTGTACGCCGTGTACTTATACTTGTTTTATCGTATAGTCATTAAATTGAGACGCGTTGCGTATATATATGCGGGTTTGCTAGCCTAAACTTTCGTTACGGTTTCAACACTCGTGAAGACGATAATATCGCAATAATAATAATATATTAGTTGTCGTACACGGTTTTTTGTTACCGATTTCACGCAATTTGAACACGCAGGTAACAACACTGAGCTTTTCGTTTCGGTAGTCGGTGGACGGATTCGATAAGCGGTTTTGAGACGATGTCGCAGTTGACGTCGTAGACCCACAGTATAACTAATAGTCGACGAGCGCGACGGCGCACGAAACCCTGAACACGCTGTTGGTAAGTCTCAATGCGTTCATCATGATGATAAACGATTTTTCAAGATTCGTTCATGATATTATTATAATAATGTCAATGTGTACAATACCATTTCGCCGACTTGTGCCCGGCTACAGTGCTACACTCATGGGCACTCATGAGTCACAGGGCATGTATTATGTATGCAGTATTTATATATTGCTGCAGCTGCAGCACATCTTAATATCCAATAAAATAACAAAGCTTTAAATAAGGTGTAAATCAGGTGTAATGGCCACAAAGCACAACTTAATTTTTCTCAAACTGAATATGAGTAAGCTGGTATAAGAATATTATTTTTTTGATTTTTACATTTTTTATTTTCTAACTACCTAGTTTATAAAAATGTTAAATGCTTGTTATCTCAGCAAACTATTAGATTTCTAAGTGCATATTTTAAACTGTAATTTTTTAGATTCTGAGTGGAACGATGAATGTATTGATTTTACAATGATGTGTGTTTTTTTTTTTATTTTTGTATTTTTGTGTCTGTCATCACCTTTTAGGACAGTAAAACTGCTTCGATTTTCTTCAACAGTAACTTTTATGATTGGAAAGTGAATCTAGTTGGTACTTTGGGGGGTCAAAAGTAAAAATTTCCCAGTAGTTTTCAAAAGCGACGTGAAAAACAAAAGAAAAATTAAGGAAAAACGGGAATTTTTACGCAAAATCGATTTTTAACAAAATCGATTTTGGTTTTTGGTGTAACTCTAAAACAAATGACCGTAGATATATGAAATTTTCACAGGTTGTTTATATTTGCATTTTCTATACACGGTAAAATTTTGAAAATATTTTGATTTATTTTGAGCTCTTTACGGACATTTTCATTTTCCATTTTTTTTTAGTTTTTTTTCTAAAAATATAAATAAAATTTTATTTGTTGGATAAAAAAGCTTGAAAATTTAATAGAAGGCTCCTAGTATATTGTTTAAAAGGCAGATGAAAAATATTAAAAATCGTTAGTCACAGTTTTTTTTTATAAGCATTTAAAGTTCAAAAAATGACAAAATATGGAAAAATCACGAAAATTTGCAAATTATTTCGAGTTAGAAATTCATAAAAATTTTTCTTTTTAAATCTAAGATATGAAAATGTAATACAAGATTCCTTATAAGATTATCTACCTTTATCAAACAAAAAATATCTATAAGAAAGTCAAATTAAATTTTTATGATCGTTTGAAATTCAAATTTTTACAACATTGGATATTCACTCGATTTCTCATGTAGCGATTTCCTTATTTTGTTGTAATTCAAAAACGAATAACTGCAGATACATGAAATTTTTATTGAATGTTTATATAAGCATTTCCTATACACCATACATTTTGAAATATTTTGACTCTTTTTGAGCTGTT
>NW_021776429.1:0-2349 GCF_005508785.2 Acyrthosiphon pisum | reverse complement strand
AAAAAGAGTCAAATTATTTTCAACATTTTATCGTATATAGAAAAATGCTAATATAAACATTCAGTGAAATTTTCAAATATTCTACAGTCATTCGTTTTTTAATTACAATAAAATAAGAATTTTGTCACATGAGAAATCGAGCGAATATCAAATGTTGTAAAAATATGAATTTCAAACGCTCATAAAAATTTAATTTGAGTTTCTTATAGACATTTTTTTTTTGGTAAAGATAGATTATCCTATAAGGAATCTTGTATTACATTTTAAAATTTTAGTCTAAAAAGAAAAATTTTTACGAATTATTAACTCAAAATAGTTTGCTAATTTTCGTGATTTTTACATATTTTGTCAATTTTTGAACTTTAAATGCTAATAAAAAAAAACTGTGACTAAGGATTTTTTAATATTTTTCAAATGTCATTGTAACAATATAGTAGGAGCCTTGTATTAAATTTTCAAGTATTTTTACTCAACAAATAAAGTTTTATTGACATTCATAGAAAAAAAACTAATTAAATTGGAAACTGAAATTGTCCGTAAACAGCTCAAAACAAATTAAAATATTTTGAAAATTGTATCATGTATAGAAAATCGAAATATAAACAACCAGTGAAAATTTCATGTATCTACAGTCGTTCGTTTTAAAGTTACACCAAAAACCAAAATCAATTTTCTCGAAAACAGATTTTGCGTAAAAATTCCCGTTTTTCCTTAATTTTTCTTTTGTTTTTCATGGCGCTTTTGAAAACTATTGGAAAAACTTTTGACCCCCAAAGTACCAACTAGATTCACTTTCCTATTAGAAAAAGTACTGTTGAAGAAAATCCAAGCACTTTTACTGTCCTAAAAGGTGATGACAGATACAAAATTAAAAAAAAAATTAAAAAAAACACACATCATTGTAAAATCAATACATTCATCGTTCCACTTAGAATCTAAAATACTAAAGTATAATATTGTAAGGTCACGTGGAGAAAAAAAAATACTTAAAAGGCAATTTATTACAGGAAGAATGGAGGCATTCAATACTTCAGTTAATGAGACCAATGTCTTTAAAAGTTTTTTAAGAGACATAAAAGACACATTTGTATAAGATACATTTTTTACGCCAGCAGATAGCATACAATGCGTGTACCTACCTGAAAACTTAATATAATTTTCAAATGTTCGTGATTTTGACGAATTTTCAATTTTGTCAAAATTCTTACCTATTATAGTCGGGTGTTCAGGTTGTCCGCAGCAGCGTTGACTGTGTACTGTCTTGGCGTGCTGTCGATGGCGGATTCGGTGGTACACGTTTACGGACGACTGCGGACAGGCGAGTGGACAACTAATAAGTTGAATGCTTGATATCTACTTACGTGCGTTAAGGCCAGCGAATTGCGTTTGTCCTATACGGCTTCGACGAGTTCGACGGTGTCACTACTCACTATATGTACTGTACTATTAATATTATTGAAATAATAATAAAAAAAAAAACAATAATATATCGATAAGTTTAAAATTAATTATAATTTATAAAACCGATAACACTTAATATATCTATCACTTAATATGTCTATACACATAATTAATATAATAATATACTGTACTTTCCAGTTTCGGTGCGTGCGTGCGGTAGTAAAGATATGCGGGAATTTTCGTGGCTTTTCACACTAATGAACAATATTAGATACTATCCCTAATAGCACAGACCTTCCCGGGTACCGCCTAGTAAAATATATAATAGGTACCTATAATTAAATGTTATAACAGTTTTTGGTTAGTCTGCAGATAAGGTTAACCTGTTCAGACTGTTCTAACTTGAACCTAAAGTTTAATCTTATTATATTTTATATTCTGAGCGGAGCGATTTATTTTTGTGTTTGTCATAACCTTTTAGGACAGTAAAAATACTTACATTTTCTTAAACTATAGTTTCACTTTTCTGATAGGAAAGTTAATCTAGTTGGTACTAATCTAGAAGGCTCCTAGTCAGTGGCGTATGCAGGATTTTTCAGTGGGGGGGGCTTGAAAATTAGTTACAATTTTATTTTTATTTTGTCCAGTCTAATAATTTCAGACGTTTATTTGAGGTATTTTAAAATGTTTGTAACTTTTCCACTTTTATAGTTGAAAAAATGCTCTGATCATAAACATCGATGCCGGATGTATGTTTTTGGAAGCGAATTGGATCTAGTTGATACTTTTAGGAGGTCGAAATTGAAAATTCTCAATGCTTTTTAAAATAATTGGAGAAAAAAAATGAAAATTTATTAAAATTGTTTGGTAACCAGCTTGGTTATACCATACTCATTTGGATTGTATTAGATTAATTTAAATTTATTTTTCTATAATATCAATAAAAAT
>NW_021776428.1:0-312 GCF_005508785.2 Acyrthosiphon pisum | reverse complement strand
TAAAAATATGAATTTCAAACACTCATAAAAATTTAATTTGAGTTTCTTATAGACATTTTTTTTTGATAAAGGTAGATTATCCTATAAAGAATCTTGTATTACATTTTAAAACCTTAGTTCTAAAAAGAAAAATTTTTACGAATTATTAACTCAAAATAATTTGCTAATTTTCGTGATTTTTACATATTTTGTCAATTTTTGAACTTTAAATGCTAATTAAAAAAAACTGTGACTAAGGATTTTTAATATTTTTCAAATTCATTTTAACAATATAGTAGGAGCCTTGTATTAAATTTTCAAGTATTTTTACTC
>NW_021776427.1:0-888 GCF_005508785.2 Acyrthosiphon pisum | reverse complement strand
AGTGGCCTGTGAAAAGGCCCCATGTCACGATTGTTTACTCGATCGTTTCATTTGTCGCTAAAATAGCTCGTTAACATTCTTAGTAAATCTAAATTCGGTTATCCCGATGACTTCAACGTGGTGAATTAAATACAGTCTATTCAAAACATATCATAGTGGATCAAAATATTTGGAAAAATTAAAAAAACTACAACTATAAATTACAGAAAAAAAAAAATGCAAACAAAAGAAAATTTAAAAAAAAAAATATATATATATATATACTAATGTTTCAATGTTTCAATGTTTTCATAGAGTATTGATTACATATTCTTTTAACTTGAAAAAATAATAAAATACCTGATTTATATTTATATTTTTTCACAAATATCGCTAAACAAAAAAATTAACTGTATAAAAAGTGAATTATATTGTACAGTGTATTCAAATAATCAATCACTGATATTATCTCAAATTACTATGAAGTTCACAATGAAAACACAAGTACTAAAAGAAAATAGTCAAAGAACTGATTATTATTACCGACAATTATGAAGTACCTAAAATTAATTTATAAATATATAGGAAAATATATATTAAATATAAAAATTGACTAAACTGTGTACAAATCATGAGAAAAAAAACAATCGATAATTATAAATTATTATAAATTAATCGATTATAAAATATGTTAATAACATATTTGATGACTGGTTAGCTAAACTTTACAAAATCATAATAATAAAAACGTACAAAGATTACATTTAGCTAAAAACAGAATAATATTATTATACAAACGAATGTATAAGAAGTTGCCTATAGAGGCCCCTTAATAAAAAAATATTAAATAAAATATTAATATGACATAATAATATTATTAATAAAGAAAAAAAGTATATATGTATAATT
>NW_021776426.1:0-1167 GCF_005508785.2 Acyrthosiphon pisum | reverse complement strand
TTTTCCTCTAAAAGGAAAATTATGAATCATAAAATGTTTTGGTAATAGTAACCATAACATAAGAAATCTACAAAAAATTTGTCACAAACAAAAAATCTTGTATCCAGCCCAAAAACATATTTATTAAAAAAAAAAAATTATTACAACAATAACAGTCGACTCTACTAATATCAGTGAACACTAGTACAGAATTATAATCTAAATGTGTATAGGTAAGTAAAAATATTAAATTACATGTCTAAATTTAATTGATTAAAAACTTTTTTCCTTTTTGAGGAACACGGGAAAGGATAATCCCAATTCCGATTTCAACTCTATAGTTCAATACTCCTTTAAAATTAAGCCACTCTAATAGTATAATGTTGTTTCGAAAGTTTGCAGTCAACTTCAAGTTATTTGTAAAAAATACGCATTGATACAGTATACATTTTTAATGTCACACGTACGTTGTGTGGTATTTTTAGATTATTATTTTAAATTAATTTCGTGTACTTATGCAAGCAATTATACGTAAATACCTATACAACAAGTGCAATTTTCAAAATGTATTTGTTACTCCCCGAGAAACTATATATACCATTAAAAACAACCATAGGTCAATATGTATCATACTTCTCAAAATACATATTATATGACTATTATAATTTGAGATTTTCTAGATGATTTTAATTTGTAATACCGTCTAAACAATATTTAAATTAGTTTAAACTTATAAATCAATAATATTTCTCAGGATGCATAAAAATAATATTTTTATTTTAAATGTCCATTCAGGATGGTTTAATTTTTTTGTAGTTAGATTTACTTTTGACCAATTTGGGAATGATGTACCTTCGACTTTTAGATTCTGAGCGGAGCGAGGAAGCTAGTGGTTTTACAATGGTGTTTATTTTTTAATTTTTTCTTTTTATCCTGTATATAATATTTCTACCAGAAAGGGAGCTTTTATTTCAACATATAGTATCTTATCTTTAAGAAAATAGGATCAAGATATGTGTGTCTTGATAACAACTAATTTAATTTAAAGTGTACTCTTATATTATATTATAATGAAAAATAATAATATTATAGTAAAATATATAATTGCAAGACATTAAATACCTACCTATATTTAGCCATCTAGGGTATAAACTACACTAAAAAAAAAGGTGTAAATATGCTAATAAA
>NW_021776425.1:0-1123 GCF_005508785.2 Acyrthosiphon pisum | reverse complement strand
TATTGATAAAGCGATTTTTGTATGTTTTTTTATTGGTTTTTTAATGCTTTTGAAAGCTATTCACCTATGTGTTACGCGGTGAGCACCATAATATACTTATATATAATATCGCTATAATCTTATAAGAAATCGTTATCTGTACAGTCATTTGTCATCGGACCAGCTAATTGGTACGACACTCATGAAACAAAAATATACAGTCCATTTGTTATTTAACCAAAATGTCTATTGTCTGGTATTTTATTTTGTTCAATAAAATAATGTATAAAGAAATAAACACTATTAACTACTAACAAATTCGTTGCACCAATCATTTTAAAGGAATCCCCTTAAAATTCTCTATTGATAAACCTAAGATTTCACAATTTTTGGAACGACCCCATAAAATGATTTACATTTCCTTATTAATAAATAGATATTTAAGCATCAGATTAAAACCATTTGGTAAAGAATATTCTGCATTTATAGCAGGGGTATGAAACTCCGTGAATGGCCGAATCGGGTGATTGTGGCCTTGAACACGGTCTCCTGGGGGGGGGGGGGGGGGGCGTGGCATACGTAATCTATGATAAAAGTAAACAGTGGAAACAACCCGACCCCGCGCAGAATACCCTGCCAATTAGGCGGAAACGGTTTTTCAAAACGGGTATAACATCATGTCAGTGTTACGGAAACAGTTTCATTGTTCGGACTTCAGATCATAGGTAAACACTTCACCCATCAGCTGATCGAGTTTCGCTTCTATATTGTTCTATGTTTATAGTAAATACCTACTACTAGTAAAAGATATAAATTAAACAAAATAATTAATTTAATTAATAAATTAAATACTTTAATACTTTATAGCTTATACTTAGCGTATTATAGCATTTGATATACTACATTATAAATTATAATATTATGGTATAATAATATATAATATTAAATAAATAAATTATATAAAGTTGTAAAATATTATATGATAAGTGTTAATAACAATGCTTTTGGTTGCAAGGAATGACACCACTGCTGGCATGCTAGGAATGACCACATTACCAACCCGCATCCTATCTGGATGCTCCGTTTATGAGTTTACAAGATAATCTCTTATCTTCATGGACGTGATAATAATTATCTACGTATA
>NW_021776424.1:0-794 GCF_005508785.2 Acyrthosiphon pisum | reverse complement strand
TCCTTTAATAAATACAGATAAATACAATATATAAATAATTACATTAATTTTTCTAGCTTTATAAATGATAAATATATTTTTATTAAAAATAAATACAGATAAAAAAGAAATAATTTATTGTTGATAAATAAAATTAAATTTGGAATCATATTTGTTTGAATAGATATTTGATCCGACTCTGACATAAAATATATTTGTAAACATTTAGCATTATTTCCAATTTCGGGTAATAAACTACCTATATTAAATGATGCACTTGACCCTGAATTTTAAAAGTGGGCATGAAGTTCCCTTCAGCTATTTCGTTTTCTCCAAACGATGTCATTTGAAACAGAGTATTATACCGTCTAGAATTATCAAAGAAATTTTTTGATAGAGGGTGAAAATTTTATTATCAATTAAACTTTTAATTAATTCTGGAAGATCCCCAAATTGTTGTAAAACAACTTTACCGTCAGCACAGCAAAGTCCATTGGTTTCATCTTTCCATTTTTTTGCATGGCACTTAGGACATAATTATATAGTCATTGGTCCTATTTGAAGCGCTTTAATATTTAAATAATCAATCTCGGATTGATAATTAAATGCTGATTTCGTACTCAAAGCGTTACGTTGCTCTTGTGCATGTATTTGAGGACGTTCTGGTGTGTTATATTGTTGCTTTCTGTTATACAATCGAGTTGCATTGGCAGTTCTTCTTCCAATGCGTGCTCTTGGCGCTCTCGGCATGATGATGAACTAGCCACTTACCCGAAATTTAACTCATAAGAATATTCAAAAAGTAAGCACAAATT
>NW_021776423.1:0-760 GCF_005508785.2 Acyrthosiphon pisum | reverse complement strand
TAAACAATAAATGAAACCACGCTCTGCTACCAAATGTTTGAGCAGCCGGCTATTCACTAGCATTTGGCAGGGCAACTACTTAAATAAAAGAAAGGGATGTTCACGAGTTTGGGTGGATAAGGCGACCGCATGTAAATAAGAGAACGCCAATGTTATAATAATAATAATTAGGTGTCTATTGCAACACGAACATACAATAATATAATAATATAATGGGTGGTGAAGACGTCTCTTCAGCCGAGCCCTAATCAATAATAATTAATAATAATAATAATACGTGCGATAATCGCAACAATGATAATACATTGATTACCGATCGGCACATGCGCCGCGGTGGGGCGGTGTATCGGCGGCGGCAGTGACTGCCACAGCTGCGGCGACGATGTCGATGACATGCAGGTGAACGGGGGGACGGCGGCGGCTGTTGACGGCGGCACCAGACGATGGCGAGTGACCGGATTACGTAATCTGCAAATGACGTAATGGTAATCACGGCACTGATAAAGGCGTCGATCGCGGGATATACACAATAACGATATCAACGGCGAACGCGCGAAAACCACGGATATAGATACAATGGTTGCACGACGGCCCATATTGGATCACAGTGCTGAGCGGCGCCGAATGTTCTTATCAATTCTGCCAAAAAGTCGCGTTTTACTAGCGCCCTCTACAACTACTACTAAGTATGGTAACCAAACCGGGTTACCTAGCCACAGTGGAGCGCTAGTATGTCGCGACTTTTTTTTGTATGGATACT
>NW_021776422.1:0-283 GCF_005508785.2 Acyrthosiphon pisum | reverse complement strand
CACCATATTATTGGCGGTAGCATGTTAAAAAACATAGCACTTGGTGCAGGATTACTACGGTAAAATGCATAATGCATAGAGGAAATTCTGGAGTGGCAAACGTTTTGCAGAACGAACGCCAACGTTTGAAACGTTGAAAACGTAGAAATTCGTGAGCGCTTCGTTTAGTGCGGTATTTTGTTAAACCCCGGTCGTGGTGTACATAAAAAGTAAATCATGATAAGAATAGTGATAACGATCGACAAAAGTATAAACAAAGTCAACCACGGTTCTGGTTACTAGA
>NW_021776421.1:0-867 GCF_005508785.2 Acyrthosiphon pisum | reverse complement strand
CCAGGTATAGGTACTAAAGATGCTTTATTATCAAACAACTCAATTTATTTATAAAGAATTAGATAACAGTAATAAAGTAATTGCCGTATCCTGGACTTAACTAAGGCATTTGATACTGTCAATCATAACATTTTATTTCAAATTTTTCCGAACTTCGGTATTAATAATCATAGCTTTAATTGGTTTAAAAGCTACCTAATGAACAGAAAACAAATGGTCAGGATCAATGACATTACTGGTCAGGTACATTCAATTGAATATAGAGTCCCTCAAGGTAGCGTTTTAGGTCCAATTTTATTTTTATTATATATCAACGCAGTAAGTGATTTAATTATTGATGGTTTGGTGGTCTCTTACGCTGACGATACCTGCTTGCTTTTTACCGATAAAACTTAGACCGGCGTTCATCATAAAGCAACTGTTGGATTAAATAATATATACCGAATCCTATGTGACAGGAATCTGACGCTTAACGAAAATAAATCAATGTTTATGACCTTTTCAATTTACAAAAGTTTCCAAACACTTAATCACATTAAAATACATAGATGTAACGATGGTAATAGTTGTAGTGACTTAAGTATTTGCTTAACTATTAAAGAAGTTTCAAGTACGCGATACTTAGGTATCATTTTTATAATAATTTACGCTGGAATCTTCACATTCATAATTTAGTAGGAAAGTTACGTCAGGTAACCTATAAATTCTATAAATTAAAAGATCTGGTACCAAAACACACAATGCGTGTAGTTTATTTTGCGTTGTACCAATCCATACTTCAATATGGTTTATTAATTTGTGGAGGATCGGCTGATTGTTTTTTAAATCAAATACAAATTAATCAAAATAATATAGTTAGAATTTGCT
>NW_021776420.1:0-1064 GCF_005508785.2 Acyrthosiphon pisum | reverse complement strand
TCTAATTTTTCATCAGAGTTGACCTTTTTAGTGAGTGGTAATTATATATGCGTGTCGAAGCAGGGGCGTATACAAGGGAGGGGATCGCCCCCCCGGACATTGTTGAATGTGTTTCATGTATAGGTGCTTAAATATTTTATTATAATATTATATTACAAAAATTAAAAATACACTGCATATTTTTTCTTAATGGAAATGGATAATTGTTATCAAAAACCTGTTGTCAATTAATAAAACATCTATAACCATCGAGATAAAGAATACTTCTTTATCTCGATGTCTATAACGGACTATAAAGATAGGCTCTGTAACAGACAGTGTGACATCGATTGTTAAAATTGAATATAACGTGCTGTTGTTACAATTGTGGATGGACAAGGACAACCGTGGTTGATGGATGTTCTCTATATCTGTGGTATGTGGAATGTGCTACAATTATGGCTGTAGATAAGACTGATAAGAGTCAAAAGATTAGAGATATCATGGCTGTAATCACAGATATATACAATAATTGCACTCTAAAGAGCACAAAATATAATATACAAATAGTATGAGCAAAATCAGTTTAGATTTTTTTTACTTCTAGTTATTATTTATGACAAAACTTAACTAGTTAAAAAAGCTATCATATTTATTTAATTTCCGCTATTTAGTATTACTTTACTCAGATAGTCTGATTTAGATATTTAATTGATTTATTTATTTAATTCTGTGATTATTGTTATAAATTTGTCCTCCTTTTTTGCTTTGCATTAATCATAACTCCTTTGGCTTTTGGCTGTTTGCTTATTGCTTAATGCTTTCTGAAATATGTTACACCAGGTTAAAAACATGGCTGAGAAGCCAAATATCCCAGAAAAGGCTGACAGGTTTGGCTTTGATGAATATTCATAGAAATATTGATATTGACACATCAAAAGTTATTGAACGATTTTCAAAGACAAAAAGGAAATTGGATTTTGTTATTTAATATTATTTTATTATTATATATTTAATAAAACTATTATTATATTATGTGATTATTATAATATGCTTTTATATTTATATGTACCTATGTCCTATGT
>NW_021776419.1:0-801 GCF_005508785.2 Acyrthosiphon pisum | reverse complement strand
GTTTATTCGAATATTTTTTTTTATTCTTAATTTATACTTATTCGAATAATTATCTAGAAAAAATTATTTTTCTCAACTCTGCATACTACAATACGTCAATTATACCTACCGTTTGAAATCTGAATTAATTTTTTCATACTTTTGCCCAATCACAGACAAGAGCTTTTTATTTTTCTCTTATGTCTCTCATGTCCTCCTATTCGTTTGTTCTTGTTTTTGGAATTTTTATGCATATTGAAAATAAAAAAACAGATCGAAAATTGCACATTAACTTATTAAAACTTTGCGGCTTTGTTTGGATTTATTCCGTATTGATCGTATTATCGCAGATTATACAAACTACAAACATAATCTGTGGAATTTGGTATTATTAAATAAAAATGCAAGCTTGTGATGTTATTTACAACCATAATCATATACTTTGTTGTTTTGTGTCAATTACAATATAATATACCCCGTTTGAATAACTATTTATAGATTGTGTGTTTTACTTGTCTATTATTATGATAAGACGACCGATAATAAGAAAACGAGTTATCGCAACATCGAGTATTTACTACTTATAATATTGGTGGTTCACATATCACATTATTAATTTGTTTTCGTTGTTTTTACTTTTTACAGTTATCAAAAATAGCTAAATATTTTAAATATTAATTGTTTTCATCACACCAGGACCAGGCCACTTCTTATATAAGCAAGCCAGGCCACCGGGCATTATCCCGGTTGCCCGGCGGGCCACTCCGCCCCTGAATCTAACTTATAACGTTATATTTGACAACAAACTATTGACATTTGTAA
>NW_021776418.1:1680-7279 GCF_005508785.2 Acyrthosiphon pisum | reverse complement strand
AAATGAAATACTGTAAATATTTTACGAAGGTAGAATTTGTAGACAATCAGTGTGAAATGTGTTACACGGTAAAATAAAAGTCTCCTAGGGGGACATTCCCCCTTGAAAAAAAAAAATTACCGTGGAAAAGCTGGCTGTGAACATACAAATATATACTACTGACAATAATCTGTAAGACAATCTTAACTGTTGTTTAATTGATAAAGTTTTTTGTATATTTTTTCTAGAAGTTATAGAATTAGCTGTATTTTTGAGTTCTCTATGTTTACCTTCAAACCTCATGGACCAAAATAATGATAGTGGACCAGATTTGTTAAGTATTAGTGGGTAATGAATCATATGATGGTGTTTAGGTTTTAAATTGGTACGAAATATTTTTAAATATATAGTGTGGTGTTCTGTGATTAAATCCTTTAGAAGAAATGAATCTTCAGTTTTAGTCCACTTAGATAATATAATATTTAAAATTTTGTCGAGTATAATATAAATTGACCAAATTTCGGAATTACGGGTAACTAAATCGCCAATAATTAACCCCAAGTTCTTTACAAAACAAAGCATTTCACTGGCGGACATTTTAATTTTACCTTTACTTTTTAAAGTATCAGCAGATATCAAAGTTGGTCTACTTCAGATATCGATTGATCCATAATCAAATAATTCTATTCTATTATTTAAAATATCGATTGAAAAGTATTACAAATCAAAAACCATAATTTTCAACATTAAACCAATATCGTAATTACACACCCCCTCTAACATGTCATGCATAATATCAACACAGTAATTCTCCGTTACATGAAATGAATTCAATTGATTCCACACACATGGTTCTTTAATTCCTGTCATTGATATGTCATTCTTTAGGATATCATCGTCATAATTTGTGCGGTTTCGAAGATTTGTATCAACTTGGTTTGTTTGCAAATGGCATTCATATTTTATTGTTTTACAAAATCGGCACGGATATTTTGCCACAAAACTTTCCGTAAATCCTAATATTGAGTGTAACCCCAAGTTATCGCCTATAATTAAACCCAAAGAGAAGAAAATATTGTAAACTTTATTATTAACTGTAACGAAAATACCGGTAGATTCTAAATAATTTAGCTCTGCAATTAAATCTTTAAAAATTACATTATTCCCAAAATATTTTTTGTCATCAGTTTTAAAAAGTGACGTCAAAAAAATATTATCTAATGACGACGATAATTCAGGAGGTAAACAAGCTATAGACACATAAATTGCACCTAACTTTTGGTTACCAGCGTGTGAACCTAGCGGATTATTAACCTCAAAATCATCAAAATATAAAAATAAAGGGAAAATAATTTTGTTTGGAAGATTTTTACATTTTTCTCGCCATTGTTGGGACTGCATAAAGTTGTAAACGAATTTATTGCTCGATTTCGTATTTTCTATATAACTTAGTATTACATCTAATAAATTTGAGTGTTCTAGGACTTTTTTAAAAATATCTCTAAGTGGAATCAAACATATTTTAACTTCCACGGGATTTACTACAACCCTACCATCAATTAATTTGTCACCTAGTCTATGCCCAATAACTATTTCTTTCGGACGAATTAATACACCAAGTTCATCGAGTGTTTCAAATCGCATGTACTCCGATTTCATATTAACGAAGGGATCTGATAATACTTTCATCTCACTAAGCACCACCGATAATTCATCTTTAACAATAGTATCACAACATTTATTAATTTTAAAACAAAAAATCGACACAATTGAGTCAATAAAATCTTGGACATCATTAATTAAAATATCAATTTTATTTCTGGGAATAACTGTATCGCTATACCATTTACATATCATACTTAAAGCATTTAATCGTAAGTTTTTAAAATCATCCAATGGAGGGATATTATCATTTTGTTTAATATCATCTGAAATATTTAAATTTAAATTAAAATATTTTGTTGTATCTTCTACAGACATGGGTGCGTTTGTTGTATTATCATTTAGCGTTAGTTGAGAATTAATAGTTGTTTTTGATTTAAAATCAAAATCATGCTGTTTAAGGTGTCTTTTATATGTATCGATATTATTAAATATTCTAAGACAATCCTGTAATGGACAATTAAATGATTCGATTGATTTTAAATTGTGGTATAAATTAAAATGTATAAACAAATGACTTATGCATTGTGCCTCATAACTACATAAAAAGCAATTAACCATTTTAAAAATTTTAATTACAATACAAAATATTTTTGAAGTTTTTGTACAAATTTAATTACCAGCTAGGTATATATTAGGTATAAAGTATATTTAATTCAAATAATGTTATCATTTAACAAAAACAAGTAGGTACTTAAGCTTACTAGCTACTAAATTGGTAGAATAAGTATTATAAGTACCAACAACACTTTTACAGTTTAACTATTTGTAAATAAATATTAATGGTAGGTATATATATATACTATATTATTAAATTAAAAATATAAGAAGGCAATAAATATGTATAATAATAATATATCTTATAATATCTTCAATCTACATAGTGCATATAGTAGGTACTTTGAATTACAGATGCCTATTACATATTGTTTAAACCAGGTAGGTACGGTAGGTACAGAAAGAAAATTTAAATATAAATATCTAAAACATGCTTTAAATACTTAATAGTTAATAGATAGTAGTTAGTTTTTGTTAAATTATTTTTAAACATTAAATAGTTATGTATACTTATCTATTTTATAGATACTATTATATTACAATAGAAATTTTTTAAATTTAGGTAGGTATAAAGTTACTACATTACACCAATAATTAGTAATTACAATAAATGTTGTAATTTCCTATATTGATTCCAAATCTTTTATCAAACACTGTACTCCTATAAACTTTTTTTTTGATTTATCTGTTATTTAAAAAAAAAAATCCTGTATAAACCACCAAATTTGTTCGGCTTCTTGGGGATATTGCAAATTTAATGCGTGAAATGATTTGAAGCATGTGTCTAATGCTTTAATGGGGGTTTCAAGTTTATAGTAAATATCATTTATTACTGTATAGTAGCCAATTGTATCATTTGAATTTGATTCTTGATTCCCCACAATGGCAACGTAGGGTTGAACCGTTCGACCACAGTTGAATGCTCTGTCGATCTTACGTTCATGAGTAGTCTTGAGATCATTCACATTCTATGTGTAATAAACAATTATAGATTAAAGTTAATTTAATTATATACCTTAATTACGAAATTCTATGCTACCTACAATAATTTAGAATGTACAAATCTTAATTTGATATAAATAATATATTATAAGTACTACAAAATATGTTGGACACATGACTAGGTATATATAAGTGTAGGTACCTATGACCTACCTACACATAATGAGGCATATTAGTACTTATATAGTACCTATATACATAACACAATACACTACACATATTTATATACTATATAGAAATATATGTAGTGTTATTGTAATATCTGGTGACACTAGTATTGTGTGTCAGCATGTCATATTGCCATAGGTATGACCTTGTTGATATTATAAAATAATATTAAAGATAAATAAAAATAATAAAAATAAAATAGACCAAATCTAAATGTATATAGTTAGTATGTTATATTATGTTTAGCCATATCAACTTAATCTTTTCTGTGGTCAAACTACCTGCCCTTAAACTTTTCCAGACCAAAATATAAAGTAAATTAATAAATTATTTTAAACTTGACGGTAATGTTGACTATGACAGCACTAGCTTGTTCCAGTTTTGATGGTTTCCTCATTAAGTACTTTGAAACATTCCCATCAGTTGTTGATTTTTCGGGGACTTTGATATTTACTGGCTTGAATAGGTAAGGTAATATTTGAATTACAGCTAAATCATCATCTCCTAAAATAATGATAATTATTAATTATAGTAGGTAGTTAGTTAATATTATTCTATAATAATTGTTAGTATTATACGGATATTATAATAAAAACTTGCCCAACATATCAGGTAATATCACATAATTTTCTTAACCAAGTTTTGTTCATTCAAATTCAAATTAATATCTTTGTTTTTTAAATATAATTTCAACTTTTCTTTAAAAATGTCAAATTTTTGGATTAGGCATTGGTCTTTTTTAGGGAATAAATGATCAAAATCCATATTAATCTAAAATAGGATTAAATAGTTATCTTTAATTGGTACTTTTTTTTATACAATACCTAGGTACTTATTTTTAAAAATAGAATAATTAAAAAAAATATCTTTCAATATTAAACATTTGAACTAGGTATATGTGAATTTGTTAAAATTAAATATAGGTATTGTAATATTAGGTAAATGAATACTTGTAGGTACCTATTATAAATAAATAAATGTTATAAAAAGTACCTACATACAAAGTTATATAGGTAGGTAATAAAAGGAAAACTGTTTATAATTTGTGTAACTTAACTTACAAGTATGTGACCTGTTGGTTTTTTTAATGCAGGATATTTAAGATTATCATTATTATCAATAGTATGTTTACTTAAACGATAATGAGCAGTTTCTGACCATAGCTGATATAATTTAATTTCCGGTTCAATATTGTGCTTTAACCAAACAAGTGAATCTAAAATATCTGTTTGATATAAATATATAGTTAATAAATTAGTTTAAAAATAGGGTAGGTACCTAATTAGTTGTTATACTTTAAATTAAACAAAAAAAATATTTGATTAAGGGTACATTTTAATTTATAATTAATATAATGAAAAGTAATTATATTATTATAACCTTCTTCATTTAAGAAAACTTCATTTTGTTTATTACAAGGTTTATTAATATTTTGTGTACTGATTTTTCTAATTTCTTTTTTGATATTGCAATACTTATCATAAAGTTTCCCTCTATTAGGGCTAACTTTATTCCCTTCTTTGTAATAAGGAATGAAATAAACATGTTGGGTTTTTGAAGGGAATAATTCTTCTATACCTAAAATATGGACATTTCAGTGTTAATACATAGGTACTATTTATTATTAATAATTTCCCTATTCGTGTTTTAATTTAAAAATCAAAATACTTTACCTTCAAACTTATTGACTAAATGTTTAAGCCCCACGTCATTTAACCAATTTTTGGTGAATTCATCCATATTTAAGAAGTAAGTATATGAAATAATACATTGGCAAAACAAATTACTTCACATATTATAATATGCTGAAATATAAATTTATAATACACATAATACACGTATAACAGACATTATAATAATTTAAGGTTAATTGTGCAATACCTACTGTCTTACTGCAATATTTATATTTATATGAATTGGTTAAGAATATTAAAAAATAGTTTTTACCTAACTAACTAGACACTTATACGTAATGATAGTAAATATTAAATTAGAATTTAGAATACTGCGGGTGAATGCAGTATTACAGATTACATAAAAAAAGAAATAAAACAAATCAATAGAATTAAATAATTAAATAATAGAGAATATTGAATATGAAAATATGTGATAAATTAAAATATTTTAACAAAAATAAAATATTATATTACTTAGGTATCGATGTTTAATAACAAATGTCAAAGGTACCTACTATATAATACTTTTTAAATAGGTACATTAACCTCTAACC
>NW_021776418.1:0-1199 GCF_005508785.2 Acyrthosiphon pisum | reverse complement strand
GTGTCGTAATAACGAACTCTTGAATTTGTTTATAGTAATCATTTCTTTCTATTTCTATTTAAAGTATATTATATTTACAATAGGGACCAAGTAAAGCGTCGATTTGTGCCGACCAGACTTATATAAGTGGGTCGACACAATCGGGGGCGCTTGGGTCATGATCGGGCAATTGCCGGATCCTAATTACATATTTATGAGGAATGTTGTTGATATTTGCTATGTACAATAATTATCGGGCAGGGGAGTCGGCCGTCGTCGGTACAGACTTAATTAAGTGGTACTCCGACGACGAACCAGACTCGGGTCGATCAGCTTAATTAAGCGTCGAGGTTGAACGAGTGATGGCCCTGAAAAGGGCCGTTTATTAGAATAGCGCCGGAATCCGTTGACTGCTCGGTAATATCCTAAAGCTGGATCAGTTAGCGGCGATGACTGTAGTATGGGTTATCTCCGTGGATCGGCGTCGTTTATATTGTCGGTTGCCGTCTGATCGATGATCGCGTTCGTGGCACCCGCGGGTCACGTGGAATGATATCGACAATGGGGTTCGGCGATCGGACAACGTTTGAGACCGTGGAACGGCGTATCGTACTGTCGTCGTGGAATTGCCGGTCGATACAGGTACTCGCCGTGGAACGATAGTGTTGTTGGTGTTCGGCGGTCGGTTGACGTTTGCAGCCGTGGAGCGGCGCGTCGTCGGTGCGTTGCCGGTCAGTACGGGTACTCGCCGTGGGGCGGTAGTGCTACTGAGATTCGGCGGTTGTTTGACGTTTACAGCCGTGGAGCGGCGAATCGTCGTTGCGTCGCCGGTCGATACAAGTATTCGCCGTGGGGCGGTAGTAGCGCTGGTATCTGGCTGTCGACTGTGGGTCTGAGGTTTGGTCCGGTCCTTCTGTTCGTCTTGTTCTGGTTAGCAGGTACTTGTTGACGGTTTGAAGGTATTGAATGGACTGGCTAGATTGCTTTGCTTTGCTTGTGTGGCTGCCCTAGGGCATTTCTACTGTGCCAGGCGTTTAGCCTATGCCAGTGGGTTGAAATTTTATTTGTGAGTGGTGTATGGATATTTATTTAGCGGTTGCCCATTTTAACGGACGATTTTTTGGGGTTTTACGACGTGTTTCACCAGGTTTGTGACCGAGGTTTCTTATGTGTGGGTACTTTGAGTATGAGTTCTTGTGAAACATCGCAGAAGCCTGACT
>NW_021776417.1:0-2153 GCF_005508785.2 Acyrthosiphon pisum | reverse complement strand
TATTCAAGGATGTGTTTAAGAAAATGGCTTGAATCGGGATCACTTCCATCAAACAATGTTTTTAGTGGCTGTGGTGGTGTAAGTAAAGGATCCAGTTTGACTTTTCCATTTGCGCAGCACAATCCAACCCGTTTCTCTTTTGAACTTTAACGCATTGCAATATCTGCATATAGTCGTCATTCGTCCAACATCAAAATTTTCATCATCACTGTAGTTCGCAGTGGGATCATATTGGAATGCTAAGCGATTGTATGATGCCAATGATCTTCGTGTGCTCACGCGATGTCTCAATCGGTCATTTTCTCTTATTATATTTTGTCTTTCTTCTCTTAAGTTCCTTGAATAGACTTGTTGCTGGCTTGCATGTCTTGTGCGGCGGCCGATGTTCGAATGTCGTTCTCTAGGCATTTTGGACTATGGACAGAGTGTTGAATTTAACTTCAAATGCACGATCCACATAATTTACACTGAGCTTAAATGAAATTAACTGAGCAGAGAATAATGACTATCTGTCAAACACTTTATCACGCACCGTTGCTATTGGTTTGAAGTACATAAAAATAATATATAAAAGATATAATAGATGTATAATAGATGGCGCTGTATGTGAAAAACGATTTCAACACTTTTCTGTTGAATTTTTCCTGAATTTTCAAGAATTTTCTTTGCTATAAACCTCACGTAGCCCAAGACCTTTCCAACGAATGCAAAACCATGGAAATCGGTTGGTGCGTTCTGGAGTTATAGCGTCAGGGAGGAAAACCGGACTTATTTTTATATATTAGATTATTTCTCTATTATTATTATTAAAGAAAAGGCTTTTGCCTTAAAATCCGAACCCTGATTACAATCTACCTAGTACCTAATATTGGTGATAATGATAGCTATTAAAAAGTACACGCAGGTAAAAATTCTCAAGGAAGGCAATGACCCCTTTGTTTGGAGAGTAGGTACATGGGTAGATTTATCCTCATCGCTTCCTACATGCCTATAAGCTATTCTACTATACTAGAGTGTGCGAATCTTACTTATGTAATAGCATCTTACAATACAGACCACTACAACAGTTGTTGAATCTTGAATATTTTAACACAACCGGACATCGTTCGATATTGTCAAAATGTGAATCTTAACTAATTTAAATCGATTACAGGCATTCTTGAATTTCGTATTCAGGAGACTCGCAGAGTCGTAAAATTGCCAATTGACACTAATTAATATACGCATGGCATAGGACAATAAAATAACCAGCAAGGCCATGTTAAACATTTTCATTATTCTTCATAGACGTTACACACGTTCATCGAGTATAACACAGCTTAAAAAATAAATTGGTAAGCACAGTTAATAGAAAATGCATTACGTCAACGCATGAAATTTATAAAAAGTTACCTACTCTATAACTGTGGACTTTAAAATGCACGAAGCCACAAATCTGATTAGTTATTATCCGGAGAGCCGACGAATTATTTCAATATACATTTTAATTGGTTTTAGATTTAACAATTAGGTACCTATATCCTAATTAGGTATCTAATTTCGTCCAAATTTAAACTTAAAATAGCACTAAAAAAAATTGTGTTAAAAAATGTTTTTTTGTGACAGTATATTACTTCTAATATACGCCTTGTTTTACATTTTCAACCCTTAGCTATAATAACTAAACATTTTATAGATTTGTTACTACAAAATAATTCGACAAATTTGATATAAATTTTAAGCTTTAAATGCTTATAAAAATAACTTGACTATGTATCTAATATCTATGTTTTAACTCTTAAGTATATTGTAAGTATAGTTTGACGACCGAACGGTCTTGCTGACAACGGTTGTCTTTGTGTAATAATAAACTATGGAAAAAATCAAATATATTGTGTACCTTATACCTACGTAATACCTACCGTATAATATTATATTATATCAAAATATATATTTTTTGGTTAACGTTTTTCGTAAAGGAATTATTAATCAGAATTTACTATTAAAGTCCGAAGATTATAATACATAATATTTAATAATTAAAACTACATATTTGTTTATGCACACACTTTATTGAAAACAAACATATACAATTTTTTTTTTTACAATCATAGAATAAATTACATAACTAAATAACAGGCAATCGAACAAAACCGGCGCTTATCGCACATCGA
>NW_021776416.1:0-1393 GCF_005508785.2 Acyrthosiphon pisum | reverse complement strand
CACTGCACATTCACTCTCAGACCAATAAGCTGCCCCTCTATCACTCTTAACCACCAACCTCTCCCGACCGCTCAAAATGTCCGTTACCTAGGTCTATACCTCGATCGCCGACTCACTTGGGCTACCCACATACGTAACAAACGAATCATACTAAATAATCGTCAAAGACAACTTCGCCTACTCCTGTCATCCAAACATCTCTCACTACATAACAAAATCCTTATGTATAAAGTACTCCTCAAACCTATCTGGTGCTATGGAATTCAACTCTGGGGATCAGCCAAAGACTCCAATATAAACCGAATCCAAACTTTTCAATCTAAATGCCTCAGACAGATAACTAAAGCTCCCTTTTATGTATCAAATGATACCCTCCACAAGGACCTCCTCATTCCGACAGTAAAAAACGTTTCCAAAACCCTATATAAACGTTTCCACCATAAACTATCAAATCACCGAAACCCTCTCATTCAAAACCTCTCCTCTCGAACAATCCCGGGCGACCCTGGCCGACGCTTAAAGCGTAGCTGGTGCCGTGACCTACTAGTTGACTAGTTGACTAGTCCACCATCCTGTCATGAAGTGCTATTGCTGAATAGTTTCTTCTCCAAGCCAACCATGATGACCTATATTATATTCTACATCCATTGTGCTTATTGTAATTTTTCTTATATACAGATTGTACAAATAAAAAACCTAATATGTCAAAAAAAAAAAAAAAAAACTATTATCGGAATCAAAAGTAAATAAAATTGATTTTTAATTTTTCTGGAATATCTTATTAGCTTATTTTTGTACTACATTCAAAACTATTATTTAAATAAGTAACGTGGAAAATAACGCATTAGTACGTTACTTCATAGAAATTACTTTTAAAAAGCAATTGCGTTACAATTGCGTTACTGTAAGTAAAATGTAATGAAATTACTGCTGCGTTACTGAAAAAGTAATTGCGTTACAGTAATTTGTAATTTGCGTTACGTTACTACCCAAAACTGTCTATATGCCCATGCACGACGCAACTTCTTGCATATTAATTATCCACTGCAGATAATTAATTATCAAATCAGCATAGGTATTATGTTTAAATATGATATTATATTGAAAAAATAGTATAATGCCTACTATAATAATATATTACTTACCTGCTATAGTCTATAATAATATAATTAACCACGAACTATGTATTTAGAATAATTCAGTGATAGTAACTTATGGATAATTTTTCGAAGAGTTGCATCGCGCATGTGCGCATCGATCACCTAATTCGGAGACTCGTCGCTAATATCGGCAACAATATAATACACTGTGACTCCATCCATAGTATATGAACAAAGATTTTACCGTACCTTAATGATTTTTTCGGAACACAGCAGGTTGACGTTTACTGTTT
>NW_021776415.1:0-1932 GCF_005508785.2 Acyrthosiphon pisum | reverse complement strand
CTATCCGACAAAGTCAGATTGCCTACCTGGCAGACTACGCCCAAAGTCGAGCCGGGTGACTGACTTCCTAGACACTAAAACATTGCGGCAGCTATATGACTTAATTCTTTTTGAATTTCCGATGAAAAGATTTTCACTTGACCACCACGACTATATTCGAGACGTCGCTCCCTTATCTCCCTCCTGCCGTTTAACCGTTATCACTTTTCGTGTTTTCGCGCGGATTTTATCATTATAATATATATTATTAACTAGAAACTTTCCTTCTTTCACTTACAGTTATACGTACGCACGTTACAGGGTCCGCCTACCTGATATTATAAGATTTGCCCATCATCTGCGATCCGACGCAGTCGGATTGCCTACCTGTGTAATTTGATGACTGATAGCTAGACAATCAAATACAGCTATCGACTCTACACTTTTTAACAACCAAAAATAGAGGACAAACGTAAGAAATTTTCAGTCCATCAATTTAGATCGTGAGTGACTGATATTTAGACTCTTGAATTTTAAGCATTCCCGCCAAACTTTATCTTTAATCCTTATCACAAATGACTTGCACCAAAATTCGGTACCCGCTCAAAGCCGCAGGCCCCCAATTTTCACTTACATCTAGGATGCGACGCGAAATGCGTCCAATCCGCCATACGCAGATACCTCTTAAATTTGCATACAGCAATGATTGATAGCTAGACATTCGATTACAATTCTTATACAGTCAACAAAACAGAACTGGACATACAGCAGAGCACGGTATTGCACCAGACGAGAAAAGACAGCTAGACACTCAAAGTCACAGTTTTCGGTACGGTATAATTTCTTTTTGAATTTCCCGTGAAACAATTTTCACTTGACCACCACGAAGGCGCCGGAGGCGGCTTCCACAACACCCGGAATCGAGGCACACTGGCAGCTAGTCTAAAATAAAATAATAATAATATTATTATTAAAAGACAACGTGTGTTTCATTAAATTTGGCAACGTTGGATTTGAATCCCTTATCGGCGTTCACAACCCGAATGACGATTAATTAACGAACGTGAATGAATAGTGAAAAAAAATAATAATAATAGTTGAAAACTTTATTATATTTTATATGCTACACATATATTATTATTATACAGATATATTGTGTTGATGGTGCCGTCGTGGTATTCGGTAATTTGTAACCGACTACATTTTACCGCTACCAATACCAAATACCAATACATACAATAATGCTGCCGCTACCACCGGCCGAATTATTATTTTCATTCCGACTATTAATGCTATCTATTGTCAATAAACAAACTAAAATTTAGCGCAGTGAATAAATAATCACGGCCAGTGAGACATCTATACCATGTATAATCAATGATGTTACATAAATGTCACTATTGTGTCATCACAAAAAGGGTAAAAAAAACGTTCTGTGGATGATGTATGTGATGTCTATGCGACATATATGCGATAATCTATGTGTACCGGCCAACGGTTAAGAGACATCGCAATGTGATATACTATGGATATTTAGTTTCAACTTCCCATTAGTGATATTCCTCAACGTGGCGTTTGGCATCTCTAGAACATCGAATATTGGTGTATACTGTATACGCTTTAGAATAAAACATCGCATATCGCAATGTGACATCTATAAAATATCTATGTACCAATGTATTGCACACAGGGGTAACTAAAAAGAACAAACACATATTGTTATTTGATTTATTTGGTGCTTAAAAAAAATAATTTGTATCTATCGATTTGAATATTATTATGATTTCATAAGAATTAAATTTAACAAGTCTTTATTAAAATATATTATGTTGAAGAAAGCTGTATGCAATTTATTTGGTTTGACAAGACCAAAAGTGGGTATTAATGGTTTTGGTAAAATTGGGAAAATGGTTTTGCGTATGGCACTAAAAAGTGATGACCCGGAAGCAAGTT
>NW_021776414.1:0-1487 GCF_005508785.2 Acyrthosiphon pisum | reverse complement strand
AATATATTATATAATAGTACTGATAATATTTAAAGCTGATGAATTTTAGATAGGATTCACAGAATAGACTAAAATAATCTTTTATGTTTGGTCAATACTTGCTCAGTACCTATTCTGTACCTACTTAATTTAATAACATTAAACATATACATACAAATAAAGTATAATATATCTTAGATTAAGTTATTTAGTATAAAATATATTATACACATTCAAGAAACAAAATTAGAAACAAGATGTATAACAAATTACAAGTCTAAAGTTTATTATATATTTCATACAGTAACAATGTTGAATATTGTCATATTGTAATATAGGGATTATTTATAGGCTTATAATAGTTGCCAATAGATGGCAGAGCGGTCGCGGTTGTACCGGCGTCAGAAAGGCACCGTTGTACATTTGGCCCAGACCCCGCACTCCGCCAGCTCATTCGTTTCCAGTCCTGTATATCTTAGTCCGTGACTAGACTAGATATATTATCTTTTATTTTATATCTTAGACCGTGATTATAATAATAATATGTAATATAATATCATTTTTAAATCATTTTTATAGACTGACAGTAAAAATGTAAAACAGTATTGAAGGGAACAACCACGGCTATAGATAGTACTATCTTTAATCGTTTGAACAACTAACAATGCTAAATGTGATCTGCTCATCTTACATTAATTTCTATGATAAGACGGAGACAATAAAATGCCCGTGATACGTCTTATATTGTGGAGCTACATCGTTCACGATATTTCGAAAATTTAATGCCTGGGATTCTGTCTTATCACTACCTATGTACACGAAATACTAATAATTGTTATCAAATAAATAACAACATGATATTATTATTTTTTCGTATGCCGACTTTAAATTTGAATCACTCACGAATCGCGATTATTTGAAATTCCAACAAAAAAATACAGACTACAGAACAGTCGTACAGAGTTCTATTCATACAATTTAATATAAAATCACCATGGATAAGTGTATTCTTTTCAGTAAAACATCCAAATTATCGCCTCGCCACATTACGTACATTTTCATTTGTAAGTATTATTTTCTAGTTGTTGTGATTATATTTCTTAATAATATGGAGTCAGTCTAATTTGCTAATTTGTTCGCAAATATAGATTTACAAAAAATCAATGAAATAGAAGGAAATAATGGCTAAAAATGTTCGAATTAAATGATTGTCCCAATAATTTCTACCTGACATAGAATCTGCAGTGGGTAATCATTTCACAATTAGTAATGGTAAACAAAGCTCAGTAAATTAGTAAACACGGTCAGAGGCTGTCTCAAAACATAATCCAAACCACTTGTCTGGGATAGAGAAGTAAAACAAATGTTGGTGATTCACAGGAATATTGGTACTACCTACTCTGCGTACGACTAGTAAATCGCATCTAAGAGGTAAAATCATTTAACATAATTCATAAATTTGGTATTTATATATTTGTTAAAACTTGACATTTTCAGAAAATGTTGTT
>NW_021776413.1:0-1369 GCF_005508785.2 Acyrthosiphon pisum | reverse complement strand
AATAGACTTTCACCCGAGATGACTAATTGCTAGACACTCACACTCAGAATCCGAATTTCCGATTTCAACATACACACCCAAGAACCGGACATACACGCCCGGTGCATGGTCTGCGATCCGACGTAGTCGGATTGCCTACCTGACTAGCTACTTGCATACGAGCGACTTACACTCCCACTGCATCCGATCCGCCGCAAGCGGATTGTCCGTTCGGGAATCGACTTTCTCCCGAGAAGACTGATAGCTAGACACTCAAACTCAGAATATGAATTTCCGATTTAAACTCATACGAGAACCGGACATACACGCCCGGGGGGTCTGCGATCCGACGTAGTCGGATTGCCTAGCTGACTAGCTACTTGCATACGAGCGACTTACACTCTCACTGCATCCGATCCGCCGCAAGCGGATTGTCCGTTCGGGAATCGACTTTCTCCCGAGAAGACTGATAGCTAGACATTCAAACTCAGAATCCGAATTTCTGATTTCAACACACACACTCCAGAACCGGACATACACGCCCGGGGCGTCGTCTGCGATCCTCGGATTGCCTACCTGGCTGGCTGTGTCGTACGATCGACTTGAATCGCCCGACTTACGACTAGACACTCTTCCGAGTTCAAAAATTACCGCTTAACAAGGGCTGCCAACACGACAAAACACAATACCCGACGACCCCGCGTTCCCGCCGCAGGCCGGATCGAAAAACCCAGCACGAGGCGAAACGACTAAGATGCACCACCGCCCACACAGTCTTTCCGCCGCAGGCGGGATGATAAACGCCAGAATCTAGTCTTTTCTTTCTTCTTATATAATAAAACGCTAATAACGGTATAAGATCCGCTGGGGGCGCTGCCGGCGTTTCGCGTTTCTTCCACGACCGCTTATGCTCTCCGCGCTTTTTCTCTCGTTCGCTATTTTATTTCTCATTAAATTTCTTATCAAACTCCTTATCAATAAAAAGCGACATTTAAGAAAATCCCATTAAATCCTATCAAAAACTCAAAACCCAGAGTTTCCCCTTGACGGGGTACGTCGTAGTGGTCTCCCGGACCTAAATCAAGCAAAAAAAAAATTTCCAAAATGGGGGGAGGGGGTGCCCCCGTTCCCTAAAGCGGAAAACTGTAGTCTTCCACTTAAAGAGGCGTTTCCCCTTAACCCGAGGTCTTTAACTTGAATTCCCGCCGCTTTATACTTAACTCAAAATGTGGGGGGGGGTGGGGGCTTTGGTTCCCTAATGGTGGAAATTCATCTGGGGCCTAAAAAGCTGAGATCCCCTCGGTCCGGGGTCTCTTAGTCAAATACCCGCTAAGTTATGCTTGGTCAAAAAACAATGAAGAGAGAAGAGTCGCACCTGTTATGCGACAAA
>NW_021776412.1:0-709 GCF_005508785.2 Acyrthosiphon pisum | reverse complement strand
TCTTTATTAAAAATTAGTAAGTAGTAATAACTTATTGTATTAAGCACGTTTGGTTAAATATACATATCATCTAGTCCTCACTGGTCACCACAACATTCTTCGACAGTATAAAACTCCAAAACAAACAGGAGGCCAATTTTTGAAATGAGCTATAGATTATGTGACATATTTATCGCATGCGATAAAATTATTAAATTATCGCATACAATTAATTTATGTCGAACGAAGTTTAACAGAAATTTATTCTACTGATTCTAGTTTACTGTAATTTATAAAAAAACATAACAATGGTTAATACTTGTTGTGTGTTTGCATGTAAAAGCCGAGCTTTAAAAGGAGGTCCAAGATTTCATAGGTATCCAAGATATTTGTAGTCACATTTAAAACTATGATTATGGAATTATTGAGGTCTATAATTTTAAAAATTTCTGTTTATAAATGGATTTTGTGGAGGGTCTCCCCAAATAATTGTTTGCTTCATGGTCTAAAGTATCTAGCTACGGCACTGCAACAAGTATCATTATAAAAGACAAAAATTAGAAAAGTAATTTTATTTAGGTATTTTAAAATGTATTTACTTAATTTCATAGATTTCCTAAGGATGCTGTTAATCTTAATAAATGGATTAACATTATACAAGACTTTGATCATGAGTTTAAGTATAAATCTACAAATAGTGTCATATGTAGTGATCATTTTGTAGAAACAG
>NW_021776411.1:0-673 GCF_005508785.2 Acyrthosiphon pisum | reverse complement strand
AATACGTCTTCTGCAGCGAGCTTCACTACGTCGTTGAGAGGTCCAACAGTCACCAACTCCGAGGGCGGTGCGTCGCCACCCGACTGCGCATAACTGCAGACTGATACATCGTCCTGAACTACTGATAGATCTTTCAAACCATCGTTTTCTTGAACCGCGTGGCCGAGTGGTGCTGTTTCGGGAATTTGAGCTACAGGCTCAGACTCTGCAATTCACTGTTCAAGACAATTGACTCCTCGAAATGTTCTTCTTCTCTGCTCCCCTTTTTGGTTGCGTCTTCTAGTTGTGCGTCATCTATGATAGAAGTTGTTTCTTGAGGCTCTGGGTCTGGGGGTGCCGTATCCATACGAATAGAAGAAATATGAGGAGTAACAACTTGTATTAGGTTTTCATCGTAGCTTTCTTCTTCATAAATGCGTTCCATTATACGGATTACAATTACTTCGATAATTTCGAGTATTGTGGTCTGTATCTCGTTGCTGTTATTGACAGCCATTTTTGATTTAGACGTAGATAGGTATATGTGTCAGTTTCAATTGAGAATTGCTAATGAGCTAAATACAAGTGTTCCAACACAGAGACCGATCAATTCGAAAATCTCCCAGGCGACGACATCTAATATATTATTATATATACCAGATAGTAGGTTCACCGTTCATCGGCCCAAAGCATT
>NW_021776410.1:0-832 GCF_005508785.2 Acyrthosiphon pisum | reverse complement strand
GAAGTGGGTCACTGTATAATGGACAGTATTAAATTTGAATTCAATGATATAATATCACTGTATAAGAAAAACGATTCTGAGCGGAGACGGTATATCAGTCTATGTCTTAGACATATATATACTTATCTATGGTATTAAAAAAAAAATTGATCTATAATAGGTACCCTATAATAAATTCCAAATTAATCATATCATAATATCTATTAGGTACTTATAAGTTATAACGCGTTATACATCAACAAAAAACCGTGGTAAAATCATAGATATATAATAGTATACTTTAGAAGTTTCAAGTACCCACGAATAATATTATACAATCACAACAAAATAACTAAAAGAGTTATCCTAGGTTTTTAATATGTAATTTCGTCCAAATTTGTACTTAAAATGACTATAAAAATAAACTGTTTAAATGTATATTTTAGATTTTTTGGTAACAGAATTTATTACTTACGTGGAATCTTGTTTTAAATTTTTAATTCTTAGATACAAAAATTGAACATTTTATAAATTTTTAACTACAAAATAATTTTTCAAATTAAAATTTGATAAATTTTGTCAAAATTTGATCTTTAAATGCTTATAAAAAAAAATTGTGCCTATGTATTTTTATTATTTTTCAACTGATATTGTAACAATATAGCAGGAGCTTTGTATTAAATTTATACACTTTTTGGCCCAACAGATAAAACTTTATTGATATTTATAGAAAAAAAAACTAAAAAAATTTAAAACTGAAAATGTCAAACAGCTCAAAAAGAGTCAAAATATTTTCAAAATTGTATGGTGTATAGGAAATGCTTATATAAACATTCAATAAAAATTCATGTAT
>NW_021776409.1:0-1139 GCF_005508785.2 Acyrthosiphon pisum | reverse complement strand
ACTGGTTTGATTATCGATTTATATATGAGCAATTTTGTGTTAATTGTGTATATTTATTATTGTAATAAATGTTTGAGTAGGCGTAACCGAGAGTTTAGGTTTAGTCGTTTCGATTTAATATGCTGAGCCCAGGTTAATCTGCGATCAAGAGTTAGCCCAAGATATTTTACTGTTTGTGAGTTTGGAATAGAGATACCAAAGATGGAGACTGTTGGGCAGAGTCTAAGTCTAAGTGTAAATGTACAATGCACGGATTTTGATTGATTTATTTTCAACCGCCAATTGGTGTACCATTCTTCCATGAGGGAGAGGTGATTTTGGAGGTGGTGGGAAGCAGTAACTGGGTCATGATTTACTGAGATTATAGCCTTATCGTCAGCATAGTCGGCGACTAGTGTGTCCGGGGAGGTGGGTTGGGCTGAGGCGTAAATGTTATAAAGAACAGGAGAAATGATACCACCTTGAGGAACACCCGCCGAGATTTTGGCTATACTGGAAAGAGTTTCACTGAAACGAGTACTGAAGAATCTGTCAGAAAGATAAGATTTAATGATCAGGAAGTATACAGGATGTAGGATTTTTTTCAATTTGAATAGGAGCCCATCGTGCCAGACCCTATCAAATGCCTGAGAGAAAAACACATGTGCAATATAATTTTTTTTTCTAAAGCATATGAAATTGCATCTACAACTCTATGAGCTTGGTGGATTGTTGAGTGGGTAGATCGAAATCCAAACTGGGAGTCAGGAAGAACGGAGTTTACAGTTAAGCACGGTTGAATTCGCTTAAGTATAAGTCTTTCAAGGATTTTAGCGAAAAAAGGTAATAGGCTAATGGTTCGGTAGGAGGAGACGGAGTCAGGAGGTTTATTAGGCTTGGGAACAAGAATAATAATCGAGAATTTCCAGAGAGAAGGAAAATATGAGAGTCTGAGAACGGAGTTAAATAAATGTGTGAGGAGGATAATTGCTTTTTTTGGTAGGCATCTGGCAACTTCAGCAGTGATTTGATCGAACCCGGGGGATTTTTTGAGAGGGTATTTATCAATGACATATTTAACTTCATTCGGTGTAAAGTATTTGACACGTCGAGCTACTGGTAGTGGGGAATCTAGAAACTCTTCCACCAAATTGATGTTA
>NW_021776408.1:0-1099 GCF_005508785.2 Acyrthosiphon pisum | reverse complement strand
TATGGAAAGGACCGTACGAAGTCCTTGGATATTTTAGATACTGAAAACGTAGTAATATTAAGAAATAGGAAAAGAATAACTGTCCATAGAAATGATGTAAAAAAGTTTCATAAGGACACAGGGACACCCGCAGATGGTGAATAATAAAAACGAAATATATATAGTGTAATTATGTAAGGAGGTTAGTAGGCGTGTATTAGTTATAAGATAATAAAATTAGGTTATAAGTACGAAGTAATAATGTAAAAGTATGAAATATTATAATAATGCAGTTTGCATTACTTCTAATAACATTCCATTAAGTACAATATTGCATATTTAAGTGTGGACTATTCGAAATTTCGTAAAATAACAATATTATAATTGTTTATGCTTAATAGAAATTCGGAATCTACGACAACACGTCGCAGAATTAATATACCGTTCGTTCACTATTATAATTGTTAATAACATTTCGGACAACGAATAGTAGACGTATTATTCGTTGTTATTAATATCAGTTCCACGTTGAAAAACATCGCAATCCATATTATATTATGTTATTATTTTTGCGGACTTCGATTTACATATAATATAGAGTTAATATTGTTAGAATATAAGTTATATACGTTAAGCGAAATAAAAATAAAAATAAGAAAAAAAATATATAATGATAATAAATTAAGTCTAGATAAATAAAAAAAAAAAAAACATTTATATATATAGGTCAACCAGGTTAATCAGTCATTACGACAGGAAAATCGCTAGGGCCGTTGAAGCCAACGACGATGAAGTAATATGCGTATGTTTATGGAAGCTTTCTCGTCTTTCAATTACCATGAAAAATTTAATGGACACGGGAATTGGCCGAGTCGTCAATAACCTAAGAAGAAGAGGCGGATTCGTAGGAGATATCGCGAAAAGATTAGTCATAAAATGGAAGCACGTAGTAGTGACGGAGCTAACAAATGAATTTTATGGCTCAAAAGAAAACTACGATAGTTCTTAAATAATAAATATGATAATAATTTGGATTAACACATAGCATTAGTAAAAACTTAATTTTAAAGATAGGAATTATTTTGTTTAAGCTAAAAATATATTAGATAATAGTATCATA
>NW_021776407.1:4086-5038 GCF_005508785.2 Acyrthosiphon pisum | reverse complement strand
TATGCCTATCAATTATCTAGCGAAACCAAAGCCAAGCGCAAACGATCGATTCGACTGAAATTATCTAGCGAAACCTCAGCCAAGGACAAACGATCGATTCGACTGAAATTATCTAGCGAAACCTCAGCCAAGCGCAAACGATCGAGACGACTCAAATTATCTAGCGAAACCTCAGCCAAGGACAAACGATCGATTCGACTGAAATTATCTAGCGAAACCAATGCCAAGGGCAAACGATCGAGACGACTCAAATTATCTAGCGAAACCTCAGCCAAGCGCAAACGATCGAGACGACTCAAATTATCTAGCGAAACCTCAGCCAAGCGCAAACGATCGAGACGACTCAAATTATCTAGCGAAACCAATGCCAAGGACAAACGATCGATTCGACTGAAATTATCTAGCGAAACCAATGCCAAGGGCAAACGATCGAGACGACTGAAATTATCTAGCGAAACCTCAGCCAAGCGCAAACGATCGATACGACTGAAATTATCTAGCGAAACCAATGCCAAGGGCAAACGATCGAGACGACTCAAATTATCTAGCGAAACCTCAGCCAAGCGCAAACGATCGAGACGACTCAAATTATCTAGCGAAACCAATGCCAAGGACAAACGATCGATTCGACTGAAATTATCTAGCGAAACCAATGCCAAGGGCAAACGATCGAGACGACTCAAATTATCTAGCGAAACCAATGCCAAGGGTAGTTAGTGGCACGGTAGCTGAATTTTTAAAAAAAAAAATTACCATCACCGTGCGTAGTGGCACGGCATGAGGAGTTTGAAAAAAATTAATATCACCGTGCGTAGTGGTACGGCATGTGAATATTACAATTAAGAATCTCGCCCGAGCGAAGACCGTCGGTACGGCCACTGGTCATATGCCTATCAATTATCTAGCGAAACCAAAGCCAAGCGCAAACGATCGATTCGACTGAAATTATCTA
>NW_021776406.1:0-291 GCF_005508785.2 Acyrthosiphon pisum | reverse complement strand
CACACACACACACACACACACACACACACACACACACACACATACACGATAACCATATACCACACAACCACCTACCAGCCACCCAGGCCTTTGTTCATTAAATTACATACAGACTCACACACACCCACACAAACTCACACATAGTCACAATTATAACAATAAAACATTCCAATCCAACAGAGTACCAGTCTACATTATATTTTACACCCCGCCACCCGTCCTCATGCCATACAACATCATCCGACTACAGACCTGTACAAGCCTGTAATGACACGTCCGAGTATTGTCGAT
>NW_021776405.1:0-931 GCF_005508785.2 Acyrthosiphon pisum | reverse complement strand
TCCGCGATCGACTCGTCCGCCGCGGGACTCGCTGGGATGGAAGTACGGCCGCACGCGGCCTGTAAATTTAGCGGGGAACGCGAATAAGTCGTCGACGGGGAGGGCCGACGCGTCTCAGAGTGGTAAAACTCGACTTTTCCAAAAAATTATCGACCTACACGCGTGACGGCGGCGCTCGGTTTGCGCGCCGTCTCGGCCGCGACGGACCCGACGGGGAAGAAGTTCGGCCGCGCGCGGCCTATAAATGTAGCGGGGAAGGCGAATAAGGTCCGAACGGGGCCCCCCGAGGCCCCCCGGTGGGGTAAAACTCGAAAATATCTAAAATCGTGAAAAAAATCGCAAAAAGTGATAAGAATTAGTGATAACGGAGCGACGGCTCCGCCGCCGCCGGGGACCCGTTTTCCCTCCATTCTCCTCTGGATTGGTACGGAATTAATACACGGGCGGCGCCCTCGGGTTCATGCTTTATATATAAGGACTAGCTCTCCGAGCGTCGCTGGGGGAGACCCCCAGACCCCCCGGTGTCGGTCATGAGTGTTGTCAATATCGGAAGCTGCAGTGGTCTTGTTGTCCGGTCGGCCCCTCGAGCTAGACACTGTAAGGGTGATACGGAAGTCCGATGATAAGGATCTGTGATAAGGCTAGGACCACTTCGGTTCGACGCGGTAGCTCAGGCAGGCCATCCGGACGACCAGTTCGCCACGTAGCGGACAAAGTCTTTGACAGGGTCATTTCGAAAACGCCGCCGGAAATTCGAAATTCCGTAAAAAATCATATAACCGCCGCTATTTTTTTGGTGTCTAGCAGGTCAGCCACCACAGTTATCCGGGTAGGTAATCCGACTCCGTCAGCGGACAATGTGAGACGGCCGGCTCACGGCATCAGGTATGCAATCTGACTGCGTTCTTACTGTCGCCAAAAACGCGAGATA
>NW_021776404.1:0-1039 GCF_005508785.2 Acyrthosiphon pisum | reverse complement strand
AAAATAATTTGCTAATTTTCGTGATTTTAACATATTTTGTCAATTTTGAACTTAAATCAAAAATCAAAATATTTTGAAAAATGTATCATGTATAGAAAATGGAAATATAAACAACCAGTGAAAATTTCATGTATCTACAGTCATTCGTTTTAAAGTTACACCAAAAACCAAAATTAATTTTCTCAAAAACAGATTTTGCGTAAAAATTCCTGTTTTTCATTAATTTTTCTTTTGTTTTTCACGGCGCTTTTGAAAATTATTGGAAAAATTTTAATTTTGACCCCCCAAAGTACCAACTAGATTCACTTTCCTATCAGAAAAGGTACTGTTGAAGAAAATCTAAGCACTTTTACTGTCCTAAAAGGTGATGACAGACACAAAAAAAAATAAAAAAAAAAACACACATCATTGTAAAATCAATACATTCATTGTTCCACTCAGAATCTAAAATTAAAAAAAGGTGGTCAAGTGGATGTCGCTCTGCTGTACAGTAGGACGTAGGTTACAAGTGGGTCACTGCATGTAGGTATAATGGATGGTATTTAATTTGAATTCAATGATATAATATCATTGTATAAGAAAAATGATACTTTGCGGAGACGGTATGTCAGTCTAGGTATAAATGTATAATACATATTATATACTTAACTATGGTATTAAAAAAAAAATTGACCTATAATAATTTCCAAATTAATCATATCACATTATCCATTAGGTACTTATAACGCCTTATACATCAACAAAAAACCGTGATACTCTCATAGATATATAATAGTATACTTTAGAAGTTTCAAGTAGGTACCCACGAATAATATTATACAATCACAATAAAATAACTTAAATAGTTATCTACTCTAGGTTTTTAATATGTAATTTCGTTCAAATTTGAACTTAAAATAATTAAAAAATAAACTGTGCTTATTTTAGATTTTTTGGTAACAGTTAACTACTTACATGGAATCTTGTTTTAAATATTCTTGTTCTAAACTATATCTTTAGATATAACAGTTGAACATTTTATAAATTTCAACCACAAAAC
>NW_021776403.1:0-1158 GCF_005508785.2 Acyrthosiphon pisum | reverse complement strand
TTTATAATCTATTATATTTATGAAAATAAAACTATTTTATATTCTATTTAAAAAAAAATTTCAGATTAAATAATAAATAATATTATATTATTAAATTCAATATCAAATTAATTTTAAAAAACACGGGGGGGGGGACGTTAGGCGCTGTTACAATAGTTCAAGGGCATCTTTATTTTATTACGCATCATTCTAGCCACGTGTCATTTTGAAAACTTATTACTTTTTTTTACAAATCATATAGGACTATTTCAGGTATATGTATCATTAAAATATAATTATATGAAAATAACGTTCACGAAATAAGAGAAGTATAAAATTCATCGTTTTCCTCAATCGGTATTATATAATTTAATATTTAATATTTACGAACCAGCCAAATAAATTTACAAAATATAGGTAAACGTTTTTTTAAGATTATCATAATCACAAAATCGAAATTGAAAAACGTTTAAAATAAAATGTACGAAGGTATTAAATGGATATATATGTAAATTATAATACGATTCAAGTTAAAACCAGTCATCCCATGTGTAATAACTGATAATATGTCTACAGAAATGTACTGTAGTAACCTTCACAATGTACCAGTAGAACTGTGCCAAAATTGTTTTTGATTTATGATCATGTTATTTATTTTCTCATAGTTTATACTTTATACCAATCTTAATTTATTCAGCGAAACGACTAAAATAATAATAAAAACGGGAAAATCGACTAGGTAGCACTCACGCGCCGTCGCACTTTGGTGGCTTACAATAGTAACCAACCATCAGCGCAACGGTCATCGCCCGGAAAGCGTCCCGCAGATGCTGCATCATCGTTTGCGGGTACTCTTCGCCGTCCGCCTTGACACGACGGACAGCACTTCCGGGACGACACAGGTGGTCATCGCCCGTGCCGCCGCCGATCGCCTCGACCGGGTGGAACGTTCCGGTTTCCACTGCCACTCGCGACTGAACTGCTGTTGCAACAGACCACTCACTATACGTCGGCGGACCACCAGCCGCAACGAAAAACGGCGGCGAGACGCGATCGGACGGTACCTGTTCGTCGTGTGCGCTCACTGTTTGGGCGGCGTCTTTTGTGACCGTCTGCCGCCGCCGACAGCCTCGCTCGTATTTAATGTTATAAAAATGTAATGTATTAGTTTTCATCGCC
>NW_021776402.1:0-846 GCF_005508785.2 Acyrthosiphon pisum | reverse complement strand
TTATTATTAATATATACTATATGTAGGTTTATACTATAAGTAGTGAGCAATAAATGACAATGATAAATATATATTTAATTGACATCCACGGCTATTGCTTTAATAATATGCTTTATTGAGCAATGCACGTAAATCGTTAGACAATGGCTCGATTGTGTGGTTAACAAATACATATTTAACATACCATGTAGTAGGTACTTGGTATATATTTCAGTTTTTATGTGAGTCATTTATATAAATTTAGTGTAGCATACAAATACTGCTACAGATTCTAAAAAGTCCAATATTAATAAACAAAATAGAACTTTATGTATTTAAAAATTAAAGTCATGTCAATTAAAGACATGTACTTTACTTTTTGTTTTAATTATTACTTTAATACACTGGCTAACTCTGAGTTACAACTTACTTTATTACTATCATTATTGTTCATGATTATGTTTACTTCTTAAGTGTAACATTAGAAGCATTATGTCAATGAATGTTATGTCAGTTACATACATACCAATATACGTACTATAACTATATAATACATAATAACTAATATTGTTATAACTAAACAGTTAGGCATTTGTTCATTTGATTATTATTTTTGTTGAGGATCATGACGTATACCTAATACCTCAACAGAACACTTTTATTTTTACTTAACTATTTAATGTGTAACTGTTAATTACTACTTATGGACTGTTATTATGTACCTATTTATTTTAACCTATTCATTGATTATGGCTCGACATAGAGTCAGACTTTAAACGTTAAACTTACATGTTATGATTTTTTATGATTGCCTTAAACTAATATTTTGTTTTACTTTCACTTACAAGCAAATGTTTGATATATGTG
>NW_021776401.1:0-405 GCF_005508785.2 Acyrthosiphon pisum | reverse complement strand
GTACAATATTATCGGTAATTACTGAGGTACGGTATTTTCAATAATTACCTAATGGTAGTAAACACATACGAGATACCAGAATCAAAATTTGAAATTCCGCTAGCCCTAGGCCTACCTACTCAGTAACAAGGTTTAATCAACACCATTTATCTACGATACAGCCAAGTGACTTTTCCAGTTATTTTTTATATGTATACCTAATAAATTATATTTTTGACTTATTTTATTAAGTTTTTTTACATTGATAAAGTCTATAATATTGATAGGATAGTTAACCAATTTTAGGTACTATCTTATTATACGTTTCCAAGATTTAGAAATATTTATGATTTTTTTTAAAATTTTGTACACATGTAAATGAAATGTTTTACAGAAAACTTAACTATTTGTATAAAAATCTTAGGG
>NW_021776400.1:0-1061 GCF_005508785.2 Acyrthosiphon pisum | reverse complement strand
ACATTACAAGTGGTCCACTGTTTAATGGAGGGTATAAATTTGAATTCAATGATATAATATAATTGTATAAGAAATAACGATTTTGAGCGGGGACGGTATATGTCAGTCTAGATATAAGACATAGTATTATATATTGTATTAAAAAGAATTGACCTATAATAGGTACATATAATAAATTCCCAAATTAATCATATCATCAATATCTATTAGGTACTTATAACGCGTTATAATTCAACAACAAACCGTGGTACTATCATAGATATATAATAGTATCCTTTAGAAGTTTCAAGTACCCACAAATAATATTATACAATCTCAACAAAATAACTAAAATAGTTATTCCAGGTTTTTTAATATGCAATTTCGTCCAAATTTGAACTTAAAATGACTATAAAAATAAACTGTGCTTATGTATTTCTTAGAATTTTTGGTAACAGAATTAAATATTTACGTGACTACTTGTTTTAAATTTTCAATCCTTAGATATAAAAGTTGAACATTTTATAAGTTTTTAACTACAAAATAATTATTCAATTTTAAATTTGATAAATTTTGTCAAAATTTCAACTTTAACTGCTTATAAAAAATAATTGTGCCTATGTATTTTTAATATTTTTCAACTGCTATTGTAACAATGTATCAGGACCTTGTATTAATTTTTTACACTTTTTGGCCCAATAGATAAAACTTTATTGATATTTATAGAAAAAAAAACTAAAAAAATTGAAAACTTAGAATGTCCGTAAACAGCTCAAAAAGAGTCAAATTATTTTCAAAATTTTATCGTATATAGAAAATGCTAATATAAACATTCAGTGAAATTTTCAAGTATTTACAGTCATTCATTTTTAGATTCTGAGTGGAACGATGAATGTATTGATTTTACAATGATGTGTGTTTTTTTTTTTATTTTTTTTTTTATTTTTTTTTGTGTCTGTCATCACGTTTTAGGACAGTAAAAGTGCTTGGATTTTCTTCAACAGTACCTTTTCTGATAGGAAAGTGAATCTAGTTGGTACTTTGGGGGGTCAAAAGTAATTTTTTTCCAATAGTTTTCAAAA
>NW_021776399.1:0-1012 GCF_005508785.2 Acyrthosiphon pisum | reverse complement strand
TTTAACATTGAAAAATCTTTGTTAGTTGTGACCAAATTGTAAATTGAATTGAAATTATTTTTCAACTGTTGTATTTCGGAATCATATTGTGCATTTATATCTAATATATTATCTTGATGGGGGGATTGTTTCACTTTGTTATTATCATCGTTTTCTTCAAAAACAAAATTTATAGTTGTATTATTTAGATTTGTTTCATTAATCAATTGGGTTAAATCAATTAATTTATTTGAGTACGTCATATCACGTGTTTATATTAAAATTACGAACCTTATGTGGGTTCAGCGCATCGCGCTGAATCAGATTAGGATCGGTAAAAACATAATATATACATCATGCAGAAAGGTCTTGGCTCCGCCCCCCGCGCTGAAACGTACTAGGATCGGGAAATACGCTTCCGGTTGCCATGTCCTTGTACACTGTCTTGTACTGATTCAGCCAGTGCCGCAACAACCGGGGGTTCTAGGGGTGCGAAGAACCCCTTGGCCCCTCGTTAAATCATAAAAATGGGCCCCGGGGCCAGTGGCCGAACTATTTGGAACTTTTTTCTTTTAGGTGTTTCACAAAGTGGTATCTTACTATTTTATTATTTAATCAAAAAATAGAAACTAATGAATACATTAGAATCATAATAATTATTATAATATAAAACAAAGTCCTAACTATATTTATAACAAAATATTAAAAATAATAATTTCGAATGGCAGGGGGCTGAATTATACCACTAATACCATATTTTCGAAATTCTTAATTTTGCTATGTTGTGACGGCTGATGGTTTATTGCATTTAAATTGGGACAAAAAAGAAAATAAATGGTTTTAAGAGGTTGCATACAATTTTGCTCCTTAGTCCTCATGATATGTGAACTATCACTGCAGTGTACAATTTGTTCAATGCTCTTCACCTATCTGCAAGCAGTATAGCAGTGTATACCTTTATATATTATATTAACTGCATAACATAAATGTATTTAGCTAAAAACAACAAGCAATATGTATTAAATGACCTATT
>NW_021776398.1:0-961 GCF_005508785.2 Acyrthosiphon pisum | reverse complement strand
TTTAAAGCCTTTTTGAGTCCTTGAACTTATACGTACAAGTTACAATATTGCCAATGTATTTCACCTAAAGTAACTTTTGCCCGGGCACAATTTTTTTTTATAAGCATTTAAAGATAGAATTTTGACAAAATGTATGATATTTAAAATTGAATAATTATTTTTTAGTTAAAAACTCATAAAATGTTCAATTTTTATACCTAAGGATTGAAAATTTAAAACAAGATTCTATGTAAATAGTTAACTCTAAAAAATCTAAAAAATACATAAGCACAGTTTATATTTATAGTCATTTTAAGTTCAAATTTGGATGAAATTTAAAACTTATATTAATTTTTAGTTATTTTGTTTTGATCGTATAATATTATTCGTGGGTACTTGAAACTTCTAAATTATACCATTATATATAGGTATATGATAGTATCACGGTTTGTTGTTGATGTATATCGCTTTATAAGTACCAAATGGATATTGTGATATTCCTGTGTATATTATACTGGATATTATAGGTCAATTTTTTTTTAAATACCATAAATATAACGATATAATATGTCTTATACCTAGACTGACATACCGTCTTCGCTCAGAATCGTTTTTCTTAAGCAATGATATTATATCATTGAATTCAAATTTAATACCATATTACCATAAATTATTCAATGAACCACTTGTAATCTTCTGTACAGCATATCGACATCCACTTGCCCACCTTTTTTTATAATTTATAGCTTAAACTAAAAACATTATACTCTTTATATAAATTAATTGCTGGATACCTAAGGTATATGCTTTCTAGATATAATTTTAGTTTATTATAATTTATTTAGAAAATCTTTTAACTTATTTAAAAAAAAAGAAAATTATATATTTACTTAATTTTTTCAAACATTACTTTTTATCGTGTCAGATAGGTATTTTGTATTATTATTTATAGTATTCGTTTTAAACATTATTATTTATTTTT
>NW_021776397.1:0-1401 GCF_005508785.2 Acyrthosiphon pisum | reverse complement strand
TGCACCTTTTGTAATGGAATTTTTGTTAACTTTAGCTATGAAATCATCGATATTGTCCTCATCAATGAATTCAATTTCCAGATAACTGAGGCTGTTGAAGAACCATTGGTATTTATGTAGTTTCAAGTAGTGAAGCCACTTGGCAACTGCTCCATCCATTTCTTGATTGAGAATAGTCAGGTCGTCAAGTGACTGTGGGTCCCCCAAAGTAGTGGCCCTGTTGGTCTTTGCAATCATTTCCAGATGGTTGTAGCCAAAACATTCCACTAAAAAAAACAAATTGTACATCATATTTAAGTATTGTTCTGTGCTTGGTCAATGATTAATTCTTACTTCTAAAATGTGGTAGACCTGCAGGAGCAGAATTTAAATTTGTCGGTTGCAGAATGTTTGGCCAAACAGAGGTGTTCGGCTGTTGAGCAGGCCGAACATTAAATGGTTGGAAATGATTTATGGGCGGTGGTCTAAAATAACTTGGCCAAAAGTTTCCTGTCAAGGTTTCTGTCGGCATGTGGCGCTCACTGTTGTTCAGTTGGTTTACTTGGCGAATTAGATGTTTCAAATTCCTGTAAATTTATAAAATGGTATTATTAGTTGAAAAAAAGTAATGAAAAAAATCAAAGCTTAAACTAACTTGTGAATGATGGTTAAGTTTGGTGACTTCTCAATCAAATTGCATATTTTCACTGCTATCTGAATGTTGGTACCATTTTCAATTGTTTGGTTTAGCATACGTCTTAAATTGTACATATACTCCTCTTTGGCCATTATGTTGTTATTTTTTACCAACATCAATGCTTCATGAAGTCTTACAAATGATTTTGACGATTGATTATTTAACCATTTAGTAATTTTACTTGGATCATTGGAATCCAGTTCTCTTTTTTTCATCTCTCTATACAACACAGTGTATAGATCAGGATAGTTGAATGACAGATGATCTAGAGATTCACTCAGACGTTCTTGTCGTTCTTTGAATGATTTACACTGCATTAATGCCTCTGCTAATTGTTTCATTTCGTCCACTGAAAATAAAAGCAACAATATGAATTAAGAAAATAATTTTTTAAATGGAAATAATTATAAGCATATATTGAGTCAACTACCTAAATATATCAATTTTTGAAAACATAATATACATTATTATAAAATTCTTTATTTTCATATTCATTAAATTACATAAATTTCCCAAGACGATATTTGTTTAATCCCTCAGACCCACTCGCAACATTGATATAACGCATTCACGAAAAATCGTTTTTATGATTTTTGAGAAATCTTAGAGTAAAATGAACCCATTACAAAAATGAAAGAAAATAATATTTTTGATGATTTCACATTTAGGAAATTACTTTTAATTAAAAATTAACTTTATATTAGAATTTTAAAAATAAAAAATGC
>NW_021776395.1:0-5074 GCF_005508785.2 Acyrthosiphon pisum | reverse complement strand
GTGCCCAGAACAACTGCTGTAGGTGTGTGTGTATTATATTTATATTATATATGGTACACACACCTAACTAGTTTATTAGCTCCTCACTCGTCAAACCGTGCGACCCTTTTCGCAGATTAAATAATACACCACTAAACGAACAACCACCGCCGCCGAATCATATACCTAATCACGCTCCAATTGGCATTGTTATTCCAACGCGTATACATTATAATTATTATATTATTTTATACGGTCACACAATATTATTTTCATCAGAAGCACCTAGAAAATCGTGATATTGTTATTATTTAAATATGGCATAAAATATACAAGTACCGGGTGACCGAGCTTACCTCAGGCTCAGTTTTTTAAAAACGAGTTAATATTAATTGCTTGTAAATTTTAAAACTTAAAATTATGATTAATATTGGTTATTAAACTCAAATTAGGTGTACATTACAAGTCATAACTTCTTTATAATAGTTTTGCAAAAAAAAATAATTTTGTTTGATCAACAAGATACCGTGCTTTGCTTCGAAAATTAATTTATGAAATAAATAGTTGTTCTATTGGTTCTATTTATTTTTTATTTATAACATTCTTATTTTCAAAAACGAAATCGAATACGAGAACAATAGTGGAAATATAATAGTGGTTGCCAAGGTGTCCGAGTAATGATACTAATTTTGAGCAAAATTCATAATCAACTTTGTTGAATAAATGTTCATAGATAAAATAATATGTCATTGTAAAAAATAAAATAAATCCGCTTTCATTACCAGGTTTATTAGAATTTCCTTTCCTAGTCAAAGTCACTCAAGGCATGTACCTTAAATTCTGTAGCTTGTTTAGATTTGACACTTCAGCGTAGTACCAAAGTACCTAAATCGTGTATACTGTTTCAAACAGCCATAGTCTGTATAGTTTTGTATTACGGGACACAAAATATAAAATATGTCGGTCGGGTTTAAAGTGAGTTCAACGCTGTAGGTTAGGCAGGTAGGCAGGTTAACGTCTATTATTCAAACGACTGCGCTAAGTACGCGTCATATTTTGTATACGGTCTGCATTTTATCGGATTACTTCTCATCATCGTCTCGTACCGTCGTACCGAGACCAACTTTAGCTGTTTGACATTTTTCCTTGTTTAAATATGTACTAATCGGTACGTTTTATACTCATGAATATTCCCGTATATAGTCATAAAAACAATTTGGACCATTTATAATGCAAGATAACCAAGACAGAGATGCGCTTGGATGAAATTTCAACTATATTTTCTGTACTTATGTTAGCTTTAAAAGCTGATTACTACTTAAAGCTTTCTCAATGCATGTACTTGAATTTTAATATCGAATCATATTCACATTTCATAATATTTAACGTATGTTAATTGCACATTCTCTCCGACGTAGTATATAATATCACTGTATAACAGAATCCACTTAATGATTAAATTTTGATTTGCGGTTAATTATTCAACTTCCGTTTCGATTACGTTCCCGGTTAAATGAAAGGAAAAAGTAATTATTAACAATATATGTATACGTACTTAATAAATTCTTTATGACTATAAGACCTTCTAGTTTTTCTTTGTATACTCGTACAATTTAAAAAGTTTATGTCTTAATAATTCAACCTTCGTTTTGTCAATCTTAATATTACTTTATAAAGTGTTCTGAAAGTAATTTTGATGAGACTATATCATAGTATAACAGTGAAGATTACGGTATAAAAGCCAAAATATGGCTACGGGAATAACAAAAATTCAACAATATGAAACGATCTTTTTAAGCAACCACAAAATGTAACAAAATAAAAAGGGACGTAACTTTGAAAGTTATAATTACACTATGTATTATAAAAAAATAAACATAGTTGATAATTTTTTTTTTATAAATGTGCTATTCTGTAAAAGATATTATAAAATGTTTTCAGTTAGTAAGTATAAAAATTGTTGTTAGTTTTGATACGATAAAATGGTTAAGAGTAATATTGATAGCATTGTTATATAATTAATAAACTACCCCTAAACAATAATATAATAATATATATAATTTAGATAATATTATATTATAACAATATAATACATGTGACATGTTTGAAATTAATTATCATGGTAATTATATGGTTAAATTTTAATGTTACTTTATCTATTACTCGTATGAAAGTAAATGTAAATGTAAAACCATGTCTTATACATAAAACGTTATCATTAGATTATATTATTTAAATTTGATTCTTATTATTTTTTTTTTTTAAATATTAATATTATTATACACGAAATTCACAGACATGTATACATTCGTTATGCACACATTCAAGATATACTATATCCAATATCCGTACTACATAAGCATAAAAAATATATTTTTTATTTTTTTTTTTCTATATTTGTTTATTGTAACGACCTCAAGGTCTTTAACAATGCTTATCACAAGTGGATAGTAGGGAGATCATGTGATCTATTTATCTATGTATATATCACTATATGCATGATACTACCCCCCTTCTCCAAGAGGAGACATGTGCGGTCTTCACTCCCAGTGGAGTGGGACCTAGTTGGAAACCGGATGACGCAATCGGACGACAGCACGGGAAAATGGTGACTGCGTAGAATCACACACATTTTTTTTTGCACTTTGCTATGAATCGAACCGATGACTGTGTGAGTCGTAAGTCAACTGTGTGACCACTGCGCCACTCCGGCCCCAAAAAATATTATGATCATAATACATCAATTATAAATATAGCACATTATAATTCACAATATAATTATATAAATCTTCGATTCTTAAAACTTAAAACTGTTGTTACTTTTTTTTTAATAATAGTAAAAATATAAACTATTAATGAATTAAAAATATTAATTGTGTATAACGCATGTGTCTAACTGAATTTATTGTGTTAATATTCAGAAATCGATTGTTCGCTAAACTTGTTGTGGTTATGAAGAGGGGAGATACTTTTCAAGTATTTCAAAAGCACAGTACACCAATATATTATATGTGATCTTGTATTAATATTTTATTACATAGATGTTCGCGTGTACTAATATTACAGGTTGTCTGTGTTGAGGGCCAATCCGTGGATAGGTGTACCTACCTATAGGTAGTTAGGACTGTTTTTAAAGTATTGTAATTCTCTTCCCACATGAACTGATGTGAAACGGTTGACGACAAAATATGAAAATAAAGCGTTATTGATGATAAAAAAATGCACCTCGATGTTTTTTATATAAAGAGAGTCACCATTATAGGATTACGGTTACGTGGTGAATCACTCGATATTTTCCACTCCAAGGAAAATGTATAAATCATATTATATTACATGTTTTTGTTAAAAATAGTAACCATGATAAAGAAAATGTCAAGAGAAATTGGTGAAAAATCAAAATATGTGTACCCAGGCCCAAAACCTAATATAAACGTTTCAAAAATAAAATAGAACGATAATATTCAAATGATTTGCATGGTGACCTTAATCCCCAAATAGCTTAGTGTCTTGTTTTAAACGTTTAACGACAATCACCAAAATAATATCTGCATCGACGTGCCACGTATAATCATGTCTATACAACCGAATCAGTGCCGGTATAAATCTAATAATGAAGAGATAGCCGATGAGATGATACAAATATAAAGGGAATATGGTGGAGAGATGCATTTAAAGTACTTTTACAACACACACTAATCGTATGTGATCTTGTAATAATATTTTATTCTATGGATGTTTTCGATTGATAATATTACAGGTTTTCTGTGTTGAGGACTAATACGTGGATAAGTATATATAGGTACTCCATACTGTATTTAAAGTGCTATTGTAATACCCTTCCAACGTAAACTGTTAACGACAAACAATGAAATTAAGGTGCAGTTATTGATTAAAAAACAAATAGAACGATATACCTAGGTAGTATTAATATAATATTGTGTATAGTGATTTTAATCCCCAAATATCCTTGTGTCTTGTTTTAAACGTCTGATGACAATCTACATCGATATTATAATATTATGATCACGTCAAAACAACAGATTCATTATCGCTAAAATTTAATAATGAAGGGATTGGTGACGAAACGAGACCAATATAAAGGGTATGGTATCATTTAGTATGTTCGTCAGTCAATAGATTGCGCGTAGATAGTAGCCGTCGAGACAGGTCGTTGCTCATATTTTCAGTCAAAATCATCATTGCGAATACTGATTTACAGTCTCGTGTCCGTTATTGGGATTTTTGTGTCTATACGATACTAATATTAATGAACCAACCAAAATTGCAATGGGCTGCCACGTTATAACAATCAAAAATCGATAAAGAATATAGAACCAACAACTGTCAACCACCATAATAATCGTGTAAGACGTGGTTTTACAATATTGTTGTTTGCATTAAAATATGCTAATATACAGACTTAAATAATTGTATATAATTAAGTGTGTAAATAAAAAAAAAAATCTCTTTAATAACATTAGTAGTTATTCTCGATAATGGCCGACACCTCTCAAATAATTAATTTTCTAGTGATCCTGCAAGCCGCGATTATTTTAACGAAATTCTTTATTTATCCTATTATAACACCACAGCCGATGTAATCCTTTATTTATTTATGATAATCGATTGTTTTTACTTTAATGGTCTTTGGGGAAACCCAATCCCTATTAGCAAAAACCTTTATTATAATCGTATGACGTAATAAGATAATATTATTATGTATCGTACTAATGCGCATAACGCGTTTTTAAATCCTGTAAATGCTCTGAAAATTCTAAAGAAAATCAAAAGTATGAATTACACTGTTTACAAAATTATATGCGTAGAAAATCTATGGCTGTCCAACGGCTGTGATGTTTAAGTACATATGTATTATAAAATTATACCTTTGTCGATAATTATTGCGTTTCATTAACTATATTTTGATTCATAGGTATAACACTGCCTCCACGTTTCATTTAACTCGGATTAGGCAGCGATAAGCACAACGCTCAGCGCTGTAATATCGGCAGTGGACGTCCGTATTGTATAGGAGGACTTCCTTTTTTCACCTAATGTAATTTAGTTTGTTTTTTTTAAACATGACGATTTCTGT
>NW_021776394.1:0-765 GCF_005508785.2 Acyrthosiphon pisum | reverse complement strand
TTTTATTATACCTACATACAATCGTTTTGATTTACACGTCCTGGGTTTCGTTTATATTAACCTTTTATATATTAATTCACTGATATAAGTACGAGTCTACCTAACTATTAGGTCAGATGGATTATTGCTTTAAAATTAGAAGTAAGTTATGTCTAATAAAATATAAAATATAACAAAATCTAGTATATAATAAAAAATTTTGTTTTTTCTGGTTTTTTCCGTGATGCGTTTTGTCAACTTGCTCTCGAACTTGGTTGATTATTTTACAAAGACTAACGAGTTTTAAATAGTTTGTTATCAATGAGAATTAGCGATCGTTTTTCGTTCATGTTTCTCGTATTAAATTCACAGCCGGGCATCGTGGCTGAATTTGGTAGATGTACAAAAATGGAAAAAAAAAGTTAGGGAACCTGATATTACGTATTATTATTTCGTATTTCATTGATTATCAGTGTACCTACCTACTTCCGACAATAACTTTTATTGTTATACATACATATTATAAGTAATTGGATTATTGGACTATCACGTCTTGTCGCTAATCATATTAGCTGTTATTTGTTTTGTTAATTTTGTTCTGTGCACAATAACCACGATTATCTATAATATTATCATGGTTCATAAGTATACCTATTACCAGGTTATCGTGAAGTACATGAAAATACGTTGAGTAGATAAACGGTTATTAGGTTATATTTATTGTTTTAAGCTTGTAAGATTATAAGAAATAATTCATAATTTAATTGTGCCAAATACTTTAAATGA
>NW_021776393.1:0-805 GCF_005508785.2 Acyrthosiphon pisum | reverse complement strand
TATTGAATTGTTTATTAGCATTTACAATATACCTATTATAGGTACTTACAATATGGCCTTTAACTTTTCTCCAAAAAGTTGTTTGTTTAATATATTTATATAACCGCGCGCACACTTAAAGTATTATAACTATAATATTATAATGTACCTACCTATATAAAATGTGTTACTCGGTAAAGTATATGTTAGGTAAAATATTATACTGTCGTCTGTCCGTATTCTATTATATTCTGGAATAATAAATGGGCACATAAACATATACCTTTAGTAAGTTGTTTTCTATAGGTACTGAACGTGTCTGAACGTAATATTTTAGTAACTGCTCAATGTTATTGTTCAATTATTTTTTTTTAAGGATAAACGATCGATCAATATGTAATTATAGTGTATATTTTAAATAATTTATCTAAATATTATATACAATGTGGTTCTAAACATGAGTAAACACTCATTACATCAAAAAGCTTAACATTTTTGAAACATTTTTTTTTGCATTTTTTGATATCATTTCAAAACAAATGTAATAAATAATGTTGTTTTTAATGACTTAAAATTATCTTAAGAAGAATATTTCCAAAATCATAAATACTTTTTGGCGAAACTATTCAGTATTTAATATGATATATAGGTAATATTTTAGATTCTGAGTGGAACGATGAATGTATTGATTTTACAATGTGTGTTTTTTTTTATTTTTTTTTTTTTGTGTCTGTCATCACCTTTTAGGACAGTAAAAGTGCTTGGATTTTCTTCAACAGCACCTTTTCTGATAGGAAAGTGAATCTAGTTGGTACTTTGAGGGGTC
>NW_021776392.1:0-1606 GCF_005508785.2 Acyrthosiphon pisum | reverse complement strand
TTAAAGATATTTCAAACACTATGATAACCATTTATCGTATAAAAATCGTTGATAAGGTTTTTTGGTAATCGGTTACCGGTAAAAACTGGTTTTTAAAAATAATTTTTTTAAATTTTTTAATCATATTTTTAAAACAGTTTATTTAGGCCATTCGTGGGTTTATAACATAACTATTATTATACAAAATCAAAAACTTAATATTCTTTAATTTGGTCGATTTCCCTCAATTTAAATATTTATTTTTTCAAACTGCTTTAAAGTTTATAACATCTGATCAAAATAATGGCGATCTTAATAAATCAAAAAAATAAATTGCATAAAAAAATTTTATTTTTATAATTTTCTTATTTATACAGTAAAAAACTAAAATTAAATATAATAACTTTCCAAGATGACACTAAGAGTGATACATTGACACTGAACTTTTTGGTTATATTGTATATATTACAGTACCCCAAAATCTGGGTCTGCAGATCGAGCATTCTACGCTAGCCTTCGGACCGATCATTGGAGCAAACACTACAAATAAATAAATGCAGAATCAGGAGGGTTTGGGCTCTGGGAGTTGTAATAAAATTTAATACTATACTATTTATAAATGTATGCAAAATAAAGTATAATGTGATAAAAACCTAAACATTTTTTAACAAATTGCTTAAAATTAAACTTGGAAGGTCCCCTATCTATAGTAAGTTGTGGCAATGTATATAAATTTGTATATTTCTAAGAAACAAAGATCAATAAAAAAAATATCTTAAATACTAAATAGTACTAGATAGTTGTAAATACTAAATGGACTGAGTCCCTATTCCATCAACTATTTCTTAATAGGAATCAGCGCACGAGAACCACGACATTTATGACGGTATTAAAATATTTAGCTATACACTTATTATACCTATATATATGATATACACAACAGATAAGCAATACTTGACGGCAATTAATTGGGGAAAAAAATTTAAAAATAGCTGGAAAACTAAATTCAACTATAATGTAATCATGATTCATGACATGATTCAAGTATTAAATTCCACGAACAAACCGTTAATTTTTTTGGTCGGGAATTGGTTTTGGTTATAAAACTGGGATTAAAAATATGAAGTAACAACTTTGATGTTAACATTTAGATATTTACCTTGATTACCGATAACCAATAACTGCTTCCAGCATTCCAAAACTAAAAGCGGTTATCGGTTAGACGAAATCATAAGAAATAACATGATATCCGAAACAGAAGTCGAAAAATTATAACATTATAATATTATAATATCTAACATTTAAATAGCTCTACGCATTTAAAATAAACCTATAGGCTATAATTTAATTTCTGTTTAAAAGCTATGAATAATATAATTTATACTGCATATGGACACGGTAGAAAATAATAAATATCGTGTATATTATGTAAAATTGTTCTATCCTTCTATCATACAATGCGATCAATATTAAATATAATATTATAACTTGTAAGATATAATTATTTATTATAACATCATGTGGATGATGGAGACTCCAGAAAAGCAATTATTGTAAATGTAATTAAATCGATCGCTGTTTGAGTGTCGTTTCTATTATACGTCTTCTATAGTTCTATCTTCTATGA
>NW_021776391.1:0-1372 GCF_005508785.2 Acyrthosiphon pisum | reverse complement strand
ATAATTAGTACCTTGTTTTTCAATATTAATATACAAACATTATTAGATAAGTTTAATGCATACGGACGGTACCTAACTAATTTAAAAACATAGCAAAAAACCAACCTAATTATTGAAAATCGAAGAATTTTTAAGAAATGGCTTCATCCAAAATTTGACGACAGACACAAAAGTCAAAAATTAAATTAAACACATACAAATATACAATATCATTGTGAGATTAGTAAAATCATCATTCCATTCAGTATAGCTATATTGTGGCTTATAAAAATTTAAATTACTGTGTAAATTGTAATGTTGAAAAAAGAAAACATTTAGCCTTTGATGCCAAAGTTATTTATTTTAAGAAATCTTCATGTAAAAAATGTGTGGAAAATCTTACGCCGTCCTATTATAGTTTCCGTTAATTTTCAAATCATATTCTTATGTAAATAAGAGTTTAAATTATGTTAAATACGTATACTTGAATGGTTATTCAGCTGGTGATTTTGATAAAAGACTTGATGTTACCAGTTTATCATGAACCTGAAAAGAAAAAAATTTAAATACAATATTAAAAAAGGTGGGTAAGTGGATGTCGCTCTGCTGTACAGTAGGTTAGAAGTGGGTCACTGTATAATGGATAGTATTAAATTTGAATTCAATGATATAATATCACTGTATAAGAAAAACGATTCTGAGCGGAGACGGTATATCAGTCTATGTATTAGACATATACATACTTATCTATGGTATTAAAAAAAAATTGACCTATAATAGGTACCTATAATAAATTCCAAATTAATCATATAACGCGTTATACATCAACAAAAAACCGTGGTACTATCATAGATATATAATAGTATACTTTAGAAGTTTCAAGTACCCACGAGTAATATTATACAATCACAACAAAATAACTAAAATAGTTATCCTAGGTTTTTAATATGTAATTTCGTCCAAATTTGTACTTAAAATAACGATAAAAATAAACTGTGCTTATGTATTTTTTAGATTTTTTGGTAACAGAATTAACTACTTACGTGGAATCTTGTTTTAAATTTTCAATTCTTTGATATAAAAGTTGAAAATTTTATACATTTTAGACTACAAAATAATTTATTCAAATTTAAATTTGATAAATTTTGTCAAAATTCGATCTTTAAATGCTTTTAAAAAAAAATTGTGCCTATATATTTTTAATATTTTTCAACTGCTATTGTAACAATATATCAGGAGCTTTGTATTAAATTTATACACTTTTTGGCCCAACAGATAAAACTTTATTGATGTTTATAGAAAAAAAAACTAAAAAAATTTAAAACTGAAAATGTCCGTAAACAGCTCAAAAAGAGTCAAAATATTTTCAAAATTGTATGGTGTATAGGAAATG
>NW_021776390.1:0-1388 GCF_005508785.2 Acyrthosiphon pisum | reverse complement strand
CCATAGTAGATTTGGGCTCTGAATTATATACGTATGCTTTTTTTGTTATATTTAACAAGTATAATGTGTCGAAATTGTGATCGTTTCCTATACTCGTAAATTGGTTATCATGCCATTGTTTGGTAAACACCGATAGTTCTAGTGGGTGTTTTATTTTTAAAATTGTTAAGATTTTTTGATTTTTGTATGCATTTAGTTTGTAATGATCATAATATATTATAATATTTTCTTTGAAATAGTGTGTGTGTAATGCTTCGACAAACTCAAAATATTCGAATATATTTGTGTAACATATTATAGTGGTTACACTATTATAATTATTTTTTATTGAGAACGTGATAAATGTCATTGTATTGTTTAAAGTTTTATTTTGATTATACGTTGACGGATTTATTTTCGTATTATTGGATATCTTAAATATAATATTCTTTATTGTATCACGGCGACAATATATGTATTTTGATTCGCAAGGCTTACAATATATTAAGTGTGTAACGCTCCTTCCTGGAGCCTCGTAATAAGAACCCGTATTTTAACTATTGTGATTGTGACTATTATCGTATGCTCTTGAAAATTCCTACACTCGAGGCAATCGTACACAGTCAACGGCTAACCGAGTGTAATTTAAGTTAAGGAGCACTTAAAATTATACTTATGTATTCTAAATATATTAACGTAATTATGTAATACTTATGATAACCTTATAAATTATATTTTGCTCATAGAAATTCCTACACTCGAGACAATCGTACACAGTCAACGGCTAACCGAGTGTAATTTAAGTTAAGGAGCACTTAAAATTATACTTATGTATTCTAAATATATTAACGTAATTATGTAATACTTATGATAACCTTATAAATTATATTTTGCTCATAGAAATTCCTACACTCGAGGCAATCGTACACAGTCAACGGCTAACCGAGTGTAATTTAAGTTAAGGAGCACTTAAAATTATACTTATGTATTCTAAATATATTAACGTAATTATGTAATACTTATGATAACCTTATAAAATATATTTTGCTCATAGAAATTCCTACACTCGAGGCAATCGTACACAGTCAACGGCTAACCGAGTGTAATTTAAGTTAAGGAGCACTTAAAATTATACTTATGTATTCTAAATATATTAACGTAATTATGTAATACTTATGATAACCTTATGAACTATATTTTGCTCATAGAAATTCCTACACTCGAGGCAATCGTACACAGTCAACGGCTAACCGAGTGTAATTTAAGTTAAGGAGCACTTAAAATTATACTTATGTATTCTAAATATATTAACGTAATTATGTAATACTTATGATAACCTTATGAACTATATTTTGCTCATAGAAATTTCCTACACTCGAGGCAATCGTACACAGTCAACGGCTAACCGA
>NW_021776389.1:0-1550 GCF_005508785.2 Acyrthosiphon pisum | reverse complement strand
GCACACAAACACCATATCGAGTCGTCGAGGGATATTAGGTCGTATAACGGGCCACTAAATAGTCGTCCCTATAAAGGACACCAGCAACCGGTACTACCAGCCGCATCCCCTCATTCATTGAAATAGGTCAACAACCCCGTGTGTTTATCTTACACTACGTATTTTCTTGCCATATTATTGTTAATAATCACTACTTCACCCAGCATAAATTACTTCCCTTATAAAATCATAATTTCTCCTACTACAGATATTATATCATTGAATTCAAATTTAATACTGTCCATTATACAGTGACCCACTTCTAACCTACTGTACAGCAGAGCGAAATCCACCTTTTTTATTTATCAGGTTTATATACCTACTTATTTTTTTAGTTTTTTATTACCTAAATTGCAATAGGTATGTTTTATGATTTTTCAAAAATAATATAAAAATGTTGCTAAATAGTACATATATTTAAGCATATTTTGAGAATTTTAACTGCATATTTCGATAATTTTTAGTGCAGCAAGTCAAGCCCTGAACCCTAAATAGTAAATTTATTTATATACGAAAACTGTAAAAACTTGGTTTTAATCTATACTTAAAACACCCCCCATTTCTTAATTCTGGCTACGCCACTGATTAGCTGCGTGTATAAAAATGAAAGAAAATATAATATATAACATTATACAATTATTTTACATTTTTACTTATTTATTTTGCGTTGTTATTACTTATTACAATAAATTAGTAAAAAACATCTGTGACAATTATTTAAAGTCACAAACACAATTAATTTGTATACAAAAAGAATGAACAAAAATATTAATTAATACATTTGATACAAATATTGTTATTAGGTACTCAATTTCAAATAAAAAATAAAAATAAAAGTATTTTTTTATTTTGATAGTTTTAGAATATGTCATGTAGATTTGCGTAAACACTTAATGTATTTCTATGACGCTGAAAGTTTTCCATTTCCAAGGAATCTTCATCAAACTCTCGATCATTAGTATGGTTGTATTTATGAATGTTGACAACAACCAGGGCTGCACTTAGGGGGGGTGGCTGGGTACAACTGTCCCGTCGCTAGTATTTTAGGGGCGCCAAAATGTTGTGGCCAGAATATGTTTGCTTATGAATTATTAAAATTGTATAATTTTAATTATTTTAATAACAGTATTATATATACAGGGTGATTGATTAAGCGTAAAACACTCATTATCTCAAAAAGTATTCACTTTTTTCAAATTTTTTTTTTCAAAATTTTAGATTTACGCTGTTCTAGAATTATATAATTTTTTTATATTTTTCACCCTCATATTTATTAGGAAAAACACTATCAACTTCTGATTTTCAAATGGTAACCTATACTTTTAATTTCATAAATTAATAAAGCTATTTTTTTTTATGAATTATCACGTTTAAATTTTCATTTTTCATTAATCCGTTGATGAGATATAACTCCTCAAAGTTGGGTAGTTTTGGCAGGTGTTAGTGTGTTAATGTGTTATACCTAGTCGGTAGATACCGCAGCAATTTGGATTTTTATGCCCCAGAGTAAT
>NW_021776388.1:0-883 GCF_005508785.2 Acyrthosiphon pisum | reverse complement strand
CATTTTCATATCTTAGATTTAAAAAGAAAAATTTTTATGAATTTCTAACTCGAAATAATTTGCAAATTTTCGTGATTTTTCCATATTTTGTCATTTTTTGAACTTTAAATGCTTATAAAAAAAAACTGTGACTAACGATTTTTAATATTTTTCATCTGCCTTTGAAACAATATACTAGGAAGCCTTCTATTAAATTTTCAAGCTTTTTTATCCAACAAATAAAATTTTATTGATATTTTTAGAAAAAAAACTTTAAAAAAAAATGGAAAATGAAAATGTCCGTAAAGAGCTCAAAATAAATCAAAATATTTTCAAAATTTTACCGTGTATAGAAAATGCAAATATAAACAACCTGTGAAAATTTCATATATCTACGGTCATTTGTTTTAGAGTTACACCAAAAACCAAAATCGATTTTGTTAAAAATCGATTTTGCGTAAAAATTCCCGTTTTTCCTTAATTTTTCTTTTGTTTTTCACGTCGCTTTTGAAAACTACTGGGAAATTTTTACTTTTGACCCCCAAAGTACCAACTAGATTCACTTTCCAATCATAAAAGTTACTGTTGAAGAGAATGGAAGCAGTTTTACTGTCCTAAAAGGTGATGACAGACACAAAAAAAAAAAAAAAAAAAAAAACACACATCATTGTAAAATCAATACATTCATCGTTCCACTCAGAATCTAAAAATGTATCAAATTTAATTTGTATTATTTTTTATTATTGGTATATATAATATTGTATTGTATTTATTTTATTTATTTAACTATTGTACCCATTATTTTATAAATATAATTATTTATATTGTATTGTATTAATTATTAATTTATTTTTAATATTTAAATGAATTGTTGAATTATTTTGTAGATATATTATTATTATTA
>NW_021776387.1:0-832 GCF_005508785.2 Acyrthosiphon pisum | reverse complement strand
CATACACGGCCCGGGGCATCGTCTGCGATCCTTCGGATTGCCTACCTGGCTGGCCGTGTCGTACGATCGACTTGAATCGCCCGACTTACGACTAGACACTCTTCCGAGTTCAAAAATTACCGCTTAACCAGGGCTGCCAACACGACAAAACACAAATACCCGACGACCCCGCGTTCCCGCCGCAGGCCGGATCGAAAAACCCAGCCCGAGGCGAAACGACAGAGATGCACCACCGCCCACACAGTCTTTCCGCCGCAGGCGGGATGACAAACGCCGGAATCTAGTCTTATACTATAAAACGTGAACCCGAGGGCGCAGCCAGTGTCGTAATTCCGAACTAGCGTAAGCATCCGGCCAATGAGAAAATTCCGTCTCGCCGGCGGGCCGCCTCCCGGCTATCGGTCCGCCGCCGACGCGTTATCAGTCTCTCTTATCACTTTTTGCGATTTTTTTCAAATTCCGAAGAAATTTCGAAGAAAATCGAGTTTTACCCACCCGGGGGGCCTCGGGGGGCACCGTTCGGACCTTATTCGCCTTCCCCGCTACATTTATGGGCCGCGCGCGGCCGCACTTTTTTTCCGGCGGGCCCGCCGCGGCCGTGAGCGCGTGCAAACCGAGCGCCGCCGTCGCGCGCGTTTTTCGTACTTTTTGTCAAAGATTTGAGTTTTAGCCCTTTTCGACGCGTCCGCCCACCCCGTCGACCACTTATTCGCGTTCCCCGCTAAATTTATAGGCGGCGCGCGCCCTCGCTTTCTCCGGGGGGAGTCCCGTGGAGGAGCGGGGTCGCGGAAAGCGGACGTCCCGCCGACGAGTGGGTATCGCTATATACGGG
>NW_021776386.1:0-1648 GCF_005508785.2 Acyrthosiphon pisum | reverse complement strand
TAGTCCCTATTTGAGAAACTATAACTGTAACACTGGTACTACGAGGTTACAAATTTATAAAATTCGGTTACAGATTAAGATTAACGAGTTACAAATATTTTGGAGTGGATTTAGTTGATTGTGGGGCTAGTCCTCCATTTGGAAATGGTCATAAACAATGATATAGTTAGGTTACACATTTTAAAAATATGGTTATAAATGGTTACAAATTAAAAAGAAAATTATGAACTTAATTTTAAACGATTTGGTTAAAGTGAGGTGCTCACAAGAAGTTGGTCCCTCATTGGGAAACCAGTTGTCACTTTTGAACTACAAAGTTAAAAATTAAAAAAATCAGGTTACAAATATTTTGAAAGTTTTTAGTAAAGTGGGGGAGTGGTGGCTAACTTCACACACGTAAATGTACTTTTGGATGAAAATAGTACACTTTGGCGTAATCAAAATTTTAAATTATCAATTTAAGTACAGAAATAATATATTTAAAGACATTTTTGCATTAAAAATACCTTAAGTACATTTTTTTGAATTATTAACATATTTTACTGTTTAGCGTTTAATAATAATTCACATTAGAAAATCGTGTTTCTTGAACAATATGAAAAGTGGCCATAGCCAATAGTACATTTTGGAATGTCACCCCTTTTATACCCAATGGCCTTATAGAGGGACTCGCACCCGGACAAATCCAGTTTTTAATACTGTAAAGTTTAAGGTGTCCACTGATCGTCTTCGATCAAGTCAATTAGGGTCACTGTAGTCTGGATGTACTGGATTTAATGGATTATCATGGATGTCTTCAATTATGAATTCAATCATTGGGTAGAACAAAGACACAGTGCTGAGATAGACAAACCTTTATTATTAAGTATGCATTAGTATTAGAATATATAATATATTATTAATTTATAATTTATACTAACTACTATTAGTAACATAGGTACGGTATTGGTTGGAATATTTTTTGTTGAAAACATTGAATTTATTATAATATGAATTATTAGAGTATTTATAATGAGATATATAATATAATATAACATGTAGGTAATTGTATTATACATAGTTTCCAACTGTAAACAATTCCTTAAAAAACTCTTTGTTTTCATCTTTCAAATATGTAAAACAGAAATAAGTAACCGGTTTTTTGTAATCTGCAAAATAAATTGGTATTATGTTTCTTAAGTATGTTCGTTATCAGAAATCGGTTTGTTAACGTATATCAAGAACAATTTTTAGCTCACAAAACTGTCAAAATTATGACGTTCGTGAAGTTGGCCCACCTAAGTACTTCGATTTTTTTAAAATCTATGCCATTATTTTGCAAGTTATTTGCAAGTATTTGCAAGTCTATTTTTAAAATTTGCAAGTCCAAACTTTCATCGTAAAACCCAAAAATGTAAAGATGGGCCAACTTCACGTAGCCCACCCACTTTGACCTAGAACTTCGAAATCGGTATCAAACGAAAGCTAATGATTAGCAAGTATTTGAAAACCCCTTTTTGAAATTTGCAAGTCCTTAAGCGGCCGCTATAAACTTTTGAACTTGTGAAGTTGGCCACCCACTTTACTAGACTTTGAACCAGCACCAACGAAAGCTATGATTAGCAAGATTTGCAAGTCTGTTTTTAGAATTTGCAAGTTCATCGTACGA